>NW_004445546.1:4256-6420 GCF_000243295.1 Trichechus manatus latirostris | reverse complement strand
CACTGCATTGGGCAAATCTGCTGCAAAAGACCTCTTTAAAGGTTAAAAAGTAAAGATGTCAGTTTAAGGACTAAAATACGCCTGACCCAAGCCAGGTGTTTTCAATCACCTCATATGCATATGAAAGCTGGACTGTGAACAAGGAAGACTAAAGAAGAATTTATGCCTTTGATTTATGGTGTTGGTGAAGAATATTGTATATACCATGGACTTCCAGAAGAATGAACAGATCTGTCTTAGAAGAAGTACAGCTAGAATGATCATTAGAAGCAAGGATGGCGAGAGTTCGTCTCACATACTTTGGACATGTTATCAGGAGAGACCAGTCCCTGGGGAAGGACATCATCCTGGCTAAAGTAGAGGGTCATCGAGAAAGAGGAAGACCCTGAACAAGATGGATTGACACAGTGGCTACAACAATGGGCTCAAGCATACCAATGATTGTGAGAATGGTGCAGGACCGGGCAGTGTTTCGTTCTGTTGTACATAGGGTTGCTATGACTGGGAACCAACTTGACGTCACCTAACAACAACAACAACAACAATGGTTCTCTTTTTACTGTTGGTGAAGTTTTTGATCAATGTAAGTGTTAGATTTTCAGGAGCTCCTTGTTATCTAGTTTATCTTCTGGTGTTTGTGTGTTGTTAATTATGGTTTGTATTGTATTTATGCCATGTATTTGGGCCCCTAGCATGGTCTCTATTTTTTCTTCCATGATTTTTATTGTTTTATGTTTTATATTTAAATCTTTGATCCATTTTGAGTTAGTTTTTGTGTATGGTGTGAAGTATGGGTCCTGTTTCATTTTTTCCAGAAGGACATCCATTTTTGCCAGAACCATTTGTTAAAAAGACTGTCTTTTCCCCACTTAAAAGACTTTGGTCCTTTGTCAAAGATTAGCTGACCATAGGGGTGGATGGATTTACATCTGGGCTCTCAATTCTGTTCCACTGGTCTGTGTGTCTGTCATTGTACCAGTTCCAGAATACTAGGCTACCATGGCTGTGTAATAGGTTCTGAGATCAGGTAGTGTGAGGCCTCCTACTTTGTTCTTTTTCTTCAGTAATGCTTTGCTTATTGGGGGTCTCTTTCCTTTCCATATAAAGTTGGTAATTAGTTTTTCCATCTCATTAATGAATGCTGTTGGTATTTGGATCGAGATTGTATCATGTTTGTAGATCGTTTTGGGTAGAACTGACATTTTCACAATGTCGAGTCTTCCTATCCATGAGCATGGTCTGTAAGTATGTAAATGTTTTTTGGTTTCTTGCAGTATGATTTGTAGTTTTCTTTGTATAGGTATTTTCATCCTTGGTTAGATTTATTCCTAAATATTTTATCTTTTTAGGGACTATTATAAATGGTATTGTTTTCCTGATTTTCTTTTCGAAGTTCTCTTTGTTGGTGTAGAGGAATCCAACTGATTTTTTTATGTTTATCTTCTATCCTGCTACTCTTCTGAATCTTTCTATTAGTTCTGGTAGTTTTCTTTTGGAATCTTTTGGGGTTGGGGCAGACTTGGGGGCCAGTAGGAAGTGGATGCAGGTGGCATACAGGGCTATGTGTGAGGTAGTGGTGGACCTGGGGCAGTGGTGGGCCTGTGCATTAGTGACACTCTATCCGTGGTGGTGCAGCAGGGGCTGGTGGGAAAGGGGGTGGTGGTGTATGGGGCTAGGTGGGAGGGAGAAACTAAAGTAAGAAAGGAGAGAAAAAAATGGCAGCATGGTGGGGTCCAGTGAGTGGGGGCAGGGCGGACCTGGGGGCTTGCGTGAAGGGAGGGTAGGTGACATACTGGACTAGGTTGGAAGGAGAAACAAAAGAAAGAAAATAAATGACAGAGTGGTGGGAGGGTCGAGGTTGGGGCTGGGGCAGATCTGGGGCAGTGATGGGCTGGTGCAACAGTGGCTCTCTATCCGTGGTGGTGCAACATTGTCCCGTGGGAAGTGGGAGAGGTGGCATACAGTCCTAGGTGGGAGGTACAAAGAAAAGGAAGAAAGAGAAAAAGGGAAAAACTGGTTGCATAGTGGGGGCTGGCAAGTGGGAGTGGAGCGGGCCCAAGGGCCAGTGGGAAGGGAGGGGAGGTGGTGTATGGGGCTAGGTGGGAAGGATAAAGAAAAGAATGAAGAGAAAGCAAAAAAAGAAAAAGGTGACACAGCAGGAGCC
>NW_004445546.1:1774-3202 GCF_000243295.1 Trichechus manatus latirostris | reverse complement strand
GACCTCCACTCTGTACCTCTCCTCATTCTCTGTTTTCCTTCACTTTCTTCTTCCATTTGGTATCTGATCTGATTCTTTATCCCTTCATTTGATGCTTAGTTCCAGGATTGACGTTTGCATCTGTTTTACTTAGTTTTATAGGTCTTTGCTGCAGAGGGATGGCATCATTTGTGTGTCTAGAGTACCATGTTGACTCCGCACCCTTGGCTATAATCTTTATGAAAACAGATCACCAGGCCCTTCTTCCATGGTGCTGCTGGGTGAGTTTGAACTGCTAACCTTTTGCTTAGTAGCTGAGAGCAAACCGTTTGTGCCACCCCGGGACCTCAAAGGAGAACAGTTGCTGAATTATAATACCAAAGCTAGCACTCATTTCTATTTCTCCTGCACTGTGCTCTGGCTGTCATGTAAAACTGTTGTGAATTATTAACCTAGGTTTAATAAATACAGCGTTAAATGAGTGTACCCAGCACTAAAAAATCTGGCATAGATCTAAGTTCAGGGTACATATAAATCAACATGTAAACGGGTGATTCTTCCCTCTGAGGACCGTTGTGTGTGGGAAATATTCGTTATACTCTCCGAAGCCCCATTTACTTAACAGCTTTCTCCCAGTTTAATATCTCCCATCTAATGGACGTGGTGCTGTGATGACAGACATCATGGATATGCAGAGCGATGGAAAAAGGTAGATAAGTACACCAGTTTACATGGGGTAAATTACACACTAGAATTGTCCTTTCTCTATTCACCTGGAAGTTCATTTCTTCGCCTGATTCATTTCTTAAGCAGGGTTCCATTCTCAAGCTGTACTTTGCATTACAGAGTGTTTGGACGACTGGGTGCAAAATGGATTTTGCTAACAGATTTATTCCTCTAAAAAAAGCATTTTCCGTTTAGAACAGTGGCTTTGAGGAATCATTATCAACATGTAAATTGAAATTCCCAGGACCAGGGCAAAGGTGATTAGAGCTTATGTAGGACTCAGTAAAGAAGACATTAAGGAATTCATTCTAAAATAACTGACCTCGGTCAGGGTACCCAGTTCAAACCCCTGCTGAGAATTTGCACTTTTAACAAGTTCCCAGGTGATGCTAATGCTGCTAGTTAGGGACCAATTCTAAGAACCACCAGTAGAGGAGTGATTCTCAAATTTTATTATACCTAAGAATTACCTGAAGATCTTGCTAAAATATAAATTCTAATTCAGTATATCTGGGGTGGAAACGCAAATTCTCAGCAGGAGTTTGAAATGGAATGAACTGATCTGAAGCCTTGACTTCAGTGGGCTTATCTGTCTCTCTCTCCCTTGCCGTTGCTTCACTGCCAGCCACCCTTCCTCTGCTTTATCTTTATTTGACCAAATTGTACGCAAATGTAAAAGCCCCTATTTTCTGTTCATTATTTATTAATTATGTAATTAATTAT
>NW_004445546.1:0-1054 GCF_000243295.1 Trichechus manatus latirostris | reverse complement strand
TGCCAATTGAGCTAGATGCTCCCCAAGACCATGGTCCCCACAGCCCTCCACCCAGCAATATGGTCCCTCAGGGAGTTCGGAAGTGTCTACAAAGCTTTCATGACCTTGCCTTGTACAAGTTGTGCTGGCTTCCCCAATATTACACACACATATTTCAATAGTAGAGGACATTTGTACACCTACCATCTAGCTTAAGAAATACATCACCAACATCTTTAGAGGGTTGCTGTTGCCCCGTCCTTTTGCATCTCTTTCCTTTACTCTCAGTTAATCATTCCATTTCTTTATAACTTCGCCAACCAAAAACAAAACAAAACAAAGCCTAGACCAGTTGCAATCCAGTAGATTCTGATTCATGGCAACCTCATGTGTTTCAGAGTAGAACTGCACTCCATAGGGTTTTCATGGTTGTGACTTTTCAAAAGCAGATCACTGGGCCTTCCTTCTGTGGCATCTCTGGTTAGGTTTGAACCACCAATATTTTGGTTAGTAGCCTAGTGCTTAAATGTTTGCACCATCCAGGGACTCCTAAAGGTTTGCCACCTACTTATAATTCTTTGAACAATGTTTAGTTTCATCTCTTTTGGACTTTAAATAAACAGAATCATGCTGTATAGATTCTTTTGTGGCTTGTTTCTTTCCCTGTTGTGTTTTTTTTTTTTATTTTTGTAGTTTAAATGAAGTTTACTAAAGTTAGTCTCTCATACAAAAATTTATACATACATTGTTATGTGACCCTAATTGCTCTCCCCATACTATGACAGCGCATTCCTCCTTTCCACCCCTGATTCCCCATGTCCATTCAGCCAGCTCCTAATCTTCCCTGCCATCCCATCTCACCTCTGGACAGAAGCTGCCCGTTTAGTCTCTTTATCTACTTGAGCTAAGAGGCACACTCCTCACAAGCATCACTTTATGTCCCACAGTCCAGTCTAATCCCTGTCTGAAAAGTTGGTCTTGGAAATTGTTTTAGTTCTGGGCTGATAGAGAATCCAGGGGCCATGCTTTCTGGGGTTCCTCCAGTCTCAGTCAGACCATTAAGTCTGGTCTTCTT
>NW_004445545.1:0-6288 GCF_000243295.1 Trichechus manatus latirostris | reverse complement strand
ATTTGATGTTCTAGGGTTTCAGGATTGTTGATTCTCTGTTTGGCTTAGTTTTTCGGATCTTTGTTGTGGAGGGACGGCGTGGTGCTTCTGCCTAGACCGCCATCTTGCCGGAGTCCTCTAGAGTCAAAATCTTTTGAATCACTTCTTGGCTCAGAGTTAATGATGCCCATGATTTTTTTCTGTTCAAAAATTAGCATCTTCTGTGCCAGTTAGCATATTGGTGATGCAAAAGTTTTTAAAAGAGTGCTCCTCTATTGTCTTCAGAATTTTCTTCCAAAGCATTACACACATTCTGTACATTTTGATTTGACCAAACAATGTCAGTAGAAGATTTTCAGACAACAACCAGGACTCATATTCCTTTATGGTCCTTAAATGGTCTGTGATTGAGATGTCAAAGGGTTTTATTTGTCTAGTCATGCCACTAGGAAAACAATCCAGTTTTCCCATGTGCAAATAATGACCACTACATCATGAATGCTGCCTTCCGATAGCAGTTATAAGACACCATTTATTACAGGATACATCCCAGTTTCAGAGATGTTAAGATATGAAACATCGTGTGTTACTATTGATGAAATATATACGTGCATTAAGATAATATATTTTAAGCATACTATTGCTAATATTAGACTTCAAATATCTCAGCGGCAAGGCCCATGTCTTATTCCATTGTGGCTCTTTAGCCTAGCACATAGCTGTGCACATAACAGGAATCAATATATGCTGGATTCTACATGTCTTCCAGATTTTTCACCGTTGCCTTCCCACTGAGGGGCAGGGAGCAATTTCCTATCATTAATGAAGGATTGGAGTTGAAGAAGCAGGCAGGCTTTTAGTTTAAGTCTGTCAAACAAAATGAATCACATAGAAACTTCTATTTTTTGGCTTGAGCACATCTACCTGATCTTAGTGTCAGACACAAGGGATTTATGCTTAATACAGCCAACTCGGAACAAGAAGTCTCGGTTTGTTTCCCAGAGGCCAGTGTACTGTGCAACCCTCGTATCATTATTCCCTCCTGCTCTTCCTCCTCCTTTCCTCATTCTCCCCTTACTTTGCTGTTTTCTTTCCTGTGTCTTTATACCAGTGTTCAGTATTATCACAGAGTAAAATACACATGATAGGAACTAAGCTCTATCAATGGAGAAACTCATATTCACCCAGGTAAATCATATACATATCTCTGTCTCATTTATTTTTTACACTACCCTAAATTAATTATGTTGATATTTTCATCACCATTTTTGGCACAGGAGGCAAAATGTACTATAATATTACTAGAGTAACTCACATGAGAGCAATTTCATAAGCTTATGTGAGAAAATTAAAAAGAATTACAGGTTTATCCATTCAGTATTCAATCATTTAACAAATATTTATTGAATGCCAGATATGTGCCAGGTATACTGTTCTAGATCACCTATTATGAGCAAAAGTGGCATAAAGTTCTTGTCATGGAGTTTATAGTCTGGTGATTTCAAATTCCATCCTTAATCTGTTCTATCCCAAATTTCTCTATTCAAGACCTCTTCTTTAAGTTCCAAAGCTGTATGTCCAACTATCTACTCGATATTTCCACTTGAATATCAATTCAAAGTCAACATGTCCAAGGCTGAACTTATGAACCTAAACTTATGGCCACTCTTTACTATCTTCCAAAAAAGAATGCAACCTATCCCTCTTCCAGACTTCCCTATTTTAGTGAATGTCATCTTTATCAACACAATGTCTCAAGGAAGAAACTCAGAGGTAGAGACGATATCTCCCCTTTACCAAACCAATTTCTTATCTATCACCAAGTCTTGTTGATTTTACCTCTTAACATTTCATAGCTCTATCCACTTCTCATTTTCACCACGCCACCACCATTGTCTTAGATCAAATCACTATCATCTTTCATGTGAATTGCTGCAAAAGCCTGCAAACTGGTCTCTACACATAAATGCTGATCCTCCCCCCAATCCATCTTTCACCCTATAGCCAGGATGGACACAAATGTGATCATGTATTTGTTTTATTCTTTGTTCTATCCCTAGCACCTAGTACCTTGAAATAGTAATCCCTCTAAATATTTGCTGAATAAATAAATGAATGTCACTTCCTTCCTTAAGATGCTAAATACCAATATCTTTGATATGGCCTTCTAAGATGCTGCATCATTTGTCCCTGCCTAGTGCTCCAGTATCGTCTCTCACCAGTATCCCTCCTAAGCTCTTACTCTCTGTGCCTTAAGCAAACTGGGCTTCTTTCAGCACCTCAACAAAATTATGATCTCTCTTGCTAAGTATAGTCCAGCTCTAGGCCTATAACTGGCACAATCTAAATGTTTACTAAATGAAGGCAAAAACAAATACTTTCTTGAGAAACCCGTTAATTATTAATTGTAACTAAGTTTATGATTATATCATAAAATCTCCAAATGTCATTATGAATGAAATCATTATTCGGCCACAATCATGGTATCCTCTACCTTCCTATTACTTTTTTTCCCTTTAGTATAGTGTAGTTTACTATAGAAGGTTTTTTTGTTTTTAACTGAGTTGTTTATCACCTTAGGGAAGACAGTAATGAAAGTATTCATTTAGGATACAAGCTGTAAACAGAGCAAATCCTGACTTCTTCTGTGTTTATGGAGTTAAAACTTAAGAAGTTTATCATCTATAACTGTCATCAGGCAGCAAAACATTTTTAATTGGCACTTCGGGACCTATGAGAAAATGAACTGGGAAAAAGCAAATAGAATCAGCCATGAAGCTGAAGGGCTTGATTTTTCACTCTGCCAAGTGTCTGAGGGAGAATTATTTAATTCAGCCAGTGAGTCAACAAGTCAGTCTAATTCTTTAAATCTGGTTATTTTCCTTTGCAAAATATGTTTGTTCTCTTCACTACAAAAGCATATTTACAAAAGGCATTGACTATGAAATTCTTTTGCCACAGTTATTAAAAAAGAATATACAGATCTCCATAATATTTAGACAATCAATGTTTTCAAAATAAGATAAAGGTTCTCATCCTTACTCAAAGTCATCCTTTGTCAACTGAACTAGAAAAACTCCCTCCATACAAAAGAGAACCAAATTTAAGAACTTGTGAAGTTTCTGTAACAGAAATCCTAGAAACTTATGACACTTTTAGTCATTCAGTGACATGTTCTTTATGAAAATATTTGGAATTAATAAATATTATTTTACCACGTTTCAGAATTGAAAGCTCAACTATTTTTCCAACCTTATGTATGTATCAAATTAAGAAGATTTCTAAAAGCAGAGGAAAAGAACTACATATTTTTTGGTGGGCATTCAAGATAATCAGCATGCTATGTAGTAAGTATTTCTATATCACTTTACAGTTTGCAACATGCATTGCCTAATTTGCTCTTCAGGATAATCCTATGAAGAAAGCATTCTTATCCTTTCATGCTATTCCCAGATGGTAAGGCTGAGGGTTGCACATCATTACCAGATAGTAAGTGGCGGAGCAGGTATTTCATTCAAGTCTTTAGATTTCAATCCTATGCTCTTTTGCTGTATACAATTCTGAAAGAAGAGATATCAATATGTTTAAGTCACTGGGAGAATAAACCAGAATAAATTGTGAAAGGTTCCAGTATCCCTAAACTTCAATAAAGGAGCTCTGAGCAGGTGATAAAAAAAAAAAAAAAACACTGCCGTTGAGTTGATTCTGACTCATAGTGACCCTATGGGACAGAGTAGAACTTCCCCATAGGGTTTCCAAGCCTGTAAATCTTTATGGGAGCAGACTGCCACATCTTTCTCCTGCAGAGTGGCTGGTGGGTTCGAACCACTGACCTTTTGGTTAGGAGCAGAGTTTTTAACCACTGTGCCACTAGGGCTCCTTGGGATCTACCCAGGTTCCCCCTTTCTCCACCACAGCCTGGAAACTCTCAACACAGTAAGTTGGGGCAATCATAGGTTGTATCTCATTTTGTTCTATCTCACAGATAAAGCAATGGGATGGAAAAACCAAACCCAACCCTCTGCAGCCAAGTGCTTTAATAATTGTGTGACCAGGGCTCCTACTTGAGTAGGTGTCGTGATTATCAAATGTCTTCAAAGCCACTAAGAGCTGTTCTTGTTCCTTCTGACTCCAGAATGTGAAGACATAGACTCACCTAAAGAATAAAAGTCAAAGTGTGTTCATTTATTGAGCTCCCAGTATATGCCAGACACTGTCCAATGTGTTGGGAATGCAAAGATGAACGAGACATGACCCCTGTACCCTAGGACTGACCACACAGTGCTTTAGGAAACATCAACACAAAAGCAAGTAATAATAAATCAATGTGACGAATGCAGAAAGGCTTTGGGAACACAGAGGGAACCATCTACCTTGGCCTACATTATGCCAGAGAGATATCCTGACTAAAGATAGCTCCAAAGGCCAACTTGACATATTATCGTGATGCCTTTGAAGTAAGCTCTGTGAGAATAAGAGGGCTTGTCTTACTTATTTTTATATCCCCAGTACCTAGTATATGGCAGGTGTGCCTGACCCAAGCCATGATATTTTCAATCACCTCATATGCATGTGAAAGCTGGACAATGAATAAGGAAGACCAAAGAATTATGAATTATGGTGTTGGTGAAGAATATTGAATATACCACGGACCACCAGAATAACAAACAAGTCAGTCTTGGAAGAAGTACACCCAGAATGCACCTTGGGAGCGAGGATGATGAGATGTCATCTCATATACATTGGATATGTAATCAGGAGGGACCAGTCCCTGGAGAAGGACATCATGCCTGGTAAAATAGAGGGTCAGCAAAAAAGAGGAAGACCCGGGGGTTCCAGCAAAATGGCGCTCTAGGCAGAAGCACCACTCTGTCCCTCCACAGCAAAGATCCGAAAAACTAAGCCGAACAGAGAATACAACAATCCTGAAACCCTAAAACATCAAATGAAGAGATAAAGAACTCAGCCAAGCACCAAATGGAGTGAGAAAACTGACAGAGAACGGAGAGCGAGGAGAGATTCATGCAGAGGTCCCCTACCAGCTAATGCAGCGTGGATCCGCCATCTTGGACTCCTATCAGAGACCAGCAAACAGGGGGTACAAGAAAGCAGCCTCACAGAGCATCCAGCGGGAGACAAAACAACTGGTAATTTGTGACATACGCTTTCCCACCCTCCACCCTTCTTCACCTCGACTCGGCCTCCTCTGCTTCCCGCGGCCACAATCTCTTGACCGGGAAACACTGGCTGCTGGGATTCCACATGCCCGAACGGGCCGACTCTCTGAGTGCCATTTGTTGGCTGCTGGTGTTGCTTTTTTCCACTTCTTTTGATTTCTTCCTTACCAATCACCACCTCCCCCTACTTTCGCTCAAATACCTGGCTCCGTGCGCCATCTTTGCTTCTTCCTGAGGGGCTGCAGAGCTCTGGTAATTTGTGATATACGCTTTCCCACTCCCTAACCTTCTTCACGTACACTCAGCCCACTCTGCTTCCCGCGGACACAGTCTCCTGTCCGAGAAACACCAGCCTGCACTAGCTGGCTCTCTGAGTGCCATTTGTTGGCTGCTAGTGTTGCATTTTTTTCTGCTTCTTTTGATTTCTTCCTTAGCTCTCGCCACCTCCCCCACCTTTCGCTCAAATACCTGCCTCCATGTGCCATCTTGGCTTCTTCCTGAGGGGCTGTGGAGCTCCGTTCGAGTATGGAGCTGCTTCCCGGTCTGGGCTGCCGTGCTGGTGGGATCCTGGGGCTTTTGTTCGTTTGTTTGTTTTGAACTCTTTGTTTGTTTCCTTTTCCTTTTCTTGAGTTGGGAGCCCTTTCTGGCCAGGCGGTGCTGCGTGGCAAGGAGGCTTCCCACTCGGCTTGCACAGACATGCAGAGGGATCCCTGAGAGCATTTCTTTTTTCGTTGGGTTTTTTTTCCTGTTTTTTGGGGGGCCTTTCTTGTTCTTTTTTTTAAATTTGTTTTGTTTTCTTTTGCCTCTTTTTCCCTTTTTGTCCTTCTTCATTGCTCAGTTTCTCGACTCTCTATATCTTCCTTCTCTTTCTGTTCCCTGAATACCTGGCATTGTATACCTCTACGCCTTCTATCCAGGCTGTACTGCAACACATGAGGGCGACTTCCCCAGACCTCATAGCAGCGTTGGAGGGATCCCTGGGAACTTTGAAGTTCTTTACCCTTTCCGATTTTTATTTATTCATTCTTTTCTTTTCTTCCTCTTCCCCTTTCAGTTTTTCTCCATTTCATAGTCTCTCATCTCTCCACTCCAACGGCAAGCTCCCCTAGCATTCTTTTTTGTTTGTTTGTAT
>NW_004445544.1:0-6340 GCF_000243295.1 Trichechus manatus latirostris | reverse complement strand
CAACTATCTTTTTATCTCTGCAAGTTAAACATTAGCACCAACTCCTTAGCAAGAAGGCACTGGAAATGATATAAACAGTCATTGTGGAGGATGCAAAAGTTCTGAAGGACAGATTCGGAAGTCAAACTGCCTCGGTGTACAAATGGTGGCACCACGGATTATATCCTGTGTGATCCAGGGCAAATTATTCAGCTTCTCCTTGCTCAGTCTCCTCATTTTTACAATGGGAATAGTATCTACTCGTAGTGATATTTGGAGGATTAATAGAGCAGGGTGTGTCACATAGGAAGCTAATGATAATAATTATTATTCTTTATGGTTCCAGGCAGTAAAGCATAGTACTTTCCATTACAAAGAAGTTCATTCTTTGGAGAAATTGCAGATTCTAGGTCTGGCATAGGAAATACACAAGATGATCCTGGGACATCTTGTCATACCAGGAAGCAAAGAAGCTTTCAAAGACTATTAGTTTGTGTCAAAAAGACTCAGAAGCTAATTTGAGTTACTTCCCACTGTCCAAAGATGGAGACAATTTTGGGGATGGGATAATAACTCAGTGGATTGAAACAGATCAAATATGTTGAAATGATAACAATAATAATAATAGTATTCATTGTTTATCTTTGAAGCCCTTGTGGCACAGTGGTTAAGCAGTCAACTGCTAACCAAAAGGTCAGCAGTTCAAATCCACCAGCTGTTCCTTGGAGACCCTATCGGGCAGTTCTACTCTGTCCTACAGAGTCGCTATGAGTCTGCATCGACTTGACGGCAAGGAGTTTGGTTTTGGTTTGGTTCATCTTTAGAGGATATTAGTTACCAGCTCATTATTTTGAAAACTGGTAAATAAATTGACATTCATCTTGCCCTTGTTATATAATTTGAACCTCAGGATAATTAAGTGTTTGAGAAGGGAACATTTCTTTTTATAGAGCAATTCCAGCTTATAAAGGAAGATGAATGAAGAAATTACAATGTTATCATCTTGCAACCCATAATGAATTAATGGAACTAAGAGTAATCAGCTATAAATGCTAACATCTCAAAAGAGAGAGAATCAAGCATTTTATACCTCCTGATCTAAGAACATATAACCACCTATTCAAAAGAAAAAGAAAAGAAAACTTGAATTTGGTCAAGGATTTAGACCTGACTACAATTTACCTGAAATACAGGAAAAAGAAGAACATGTTAAACAACTCCATGTACACACAGTCTGTAAAATCTAGACTGTGGGAAACACTGTAAGACAAACACTCAGTTTTAAGAATAATATCAATAGCAACAAAAGCAAAATGCAAGAATAAGACTTAAACCTGTACAACAAAGCATGTACAAGAGACATATCAACCATTCACGATGTTTGGACCTTATTCAGATCCTGAATCAAACAAACTATTTAAAAATTATAAGACAATCAAGAAAATATGAACATGATTTTATATGTGACCATAGTGTATTAAGGAATTACTGCTATTTCTTAAAGGTAATAGTGGTATTGCAGTTATGTAAAAAATAGACATCTTTTAGAAATACTGAAATATTTACAGATGAAACGATTTGATGTTTTGGAATTTAATGTTGGGGGGGTGGTATAAATGAAACAAGTTTGACCATGAATTGAAAATGATTAAAGGTAAATACTGAGCACATCAGATTCTTCTTAATATTATTCTCTCTGCTTTTGTACGTGTGGAGCCCTGGTGACTCAGTGGTTAAGTGTTCAACTGCTAACCAAAGGTTGGCAGATAGAATCCACCAGGTGCTCCTTGGAAACGTATGGGGCGGTTCTACTCTGTCCTGTAGGGTCACTATGAGTCGGAATCAACTTGATGCCAACGGGGTTTGTATGCGTTTGAAGTTTATTCATAGTAAAAATTTACCATCTGCCTAATATGAAATTTTAACAATAAGGATTCTTAAGCTGCAATCTTTGCCCCCAAAATTATTTTCCTTTCAGTATGTTATCCTCTCATAGGTATAGTTATATGAAAATGTTTGAACTGAGTAGGCCCTATCAGAGTTAAGAACCTGATTAATGCAGTGATCAGAATCAGATAAACAGTCCCCTTAATTGCATTGAATTGTGCTATGTACTGTAATAGCCTCTTAGCTCTGCATATAGATCCATGATCCTGCTGTAAATGAAAGAGTAAAGGTCTTATCAACTAGTAATGCAGCATGGCCACATTTGGGACAGAGCCAAGTATCTGAGTCATTATCAGCAGAGTCATTTAAAGATACCCAAGAGAACGGCTTGGAAAACCGAGTAGCTCATTTGGCTCTACCCGCATTCCCTCTGGGTCAGACGACAAGCATCAAAAGAATGATGCAACATTCTTTCATTGCTAGTGCTAACTTTGTGTATTGATCAGGAGCCCCATCCCACCATTTTATCCCCTTTAACAAACAGTAAATTTATTTGTAAAGACTTTGTACCTTGTTTACATTTTCCAGGGAAACCAGACTTGTCACCTACAGGTGTTTGAGCTTGGTGACATCTGAAGTGACAGGAAGTGTTTCTTGAAGAGTTAAATTCTCTCCCCAGATTCCTAATAAACCTTCTTTACTGATAGTCAGATAACGACTTGAACTTTTTAAGAAAATTACTTTTTGGATGGTATCCTTGTGTTTCACTGGGAGGAATTCAAGGGCCTTCCACTGGGGAACCACAGTTGCCTTTGCTCGTTCATCTTTTTCATAGAGCGCTAACAGCATAAATGAGGTCAGCTTGTCCCAGTTAATGAAGCCATCTCGGGCCACATCCACTTTATCAAAGAGCTCTTGATATTCTTTCTCTGTGCCCCAAACAATAATCTCTTTCATCTTTTGCACAAACTCTTCTCTGGACATAGAGATGGTTTGTCTTGGCTCTGGGGACTTCAAACAAGAACAAAAAATCAGACAACAATGAAAACATCACAGGCACAATAGCATTGTGCTACCCTCCAAGGTGGCTATAATTGGCAATTCTTTCAAAATGCAAAGAAAAAATGTCTTTTACTTTCTATCAGCTTTATATGTAAGTGAATCGGGGCTGGGTAGCAAAGAAAATTGACAGGACTAGATGCCAACATCCTTGATTTTTGTCACCGGTAAACAAAATAATCCTCAAATTAGGACACAGATGCTTTAGAAACCACAGAGGTGCCCAAGCTGGCTCCTAGAGGCCATTGCACAAAGAACAATGTGAGTTTCATGGTGGTTGTGGAAGTCAGAATAGCACCCCTCATCAAAGACGTCCACATCATAATTCCCAGAATCTGTGAATATGTTACCTTCTATAGTAAAAGAAGCCCTGGTGGCACTTGGCTGCTGACCCAGAGGTTGATAGTTCAAATCTACCAGTTGCTCCTTGGAAACCTTATGGGGCAGTTCTACTCTGTGCTATAGGGTCACTATGAGTCAGAATTGACTCGACGGCAGTGGGTTTTGTATGATAAAAGGGTAAAATGTGATTGAATTAAGGATCCTGAGGTGGGAGATTATCCTGGATTATCAAGCGGGCCCACTGTAATCACAGGGGTTCTTATAAGGGAAAGAGGGAGGCAGGAGAGTCAGAGTCAGAGAAGATACGAAAACAGAAGCAGAAGTAAGATGTGGGGCTACAAGCCAAGGCATGCAGGCAGCGTCTAGAAGCTCTAAAAAGGCAAGGACACAGATTTGCCCCAGAGCCTCAAGAAGGAACACAGCCCTGCCACGTCTTGATTTTAGCGCTGGGAGACCTATTTCAGACTTCTGACCTTCAGAATTGTAAGATAATAAACTTGTATTGTTTTAAACCCCTGAATTTATGGTAATTTGTTATAGCAGTAAATGGAAAATAATACAGTAATTTATAGAAAATGAGTGAATGCCTGAAGAGGGTTTGGCACTGTCAGTAAAATTACACTCATTGAAACTTTAATCTAAGGACAAGACGTCTGCTGTTGTTTGTACACCAATACAAAGAACAAAGACAACATATACATCAAGTAAGTCCATAGCTTATTTTGATCAGCTGATTAGTTCAGTCAGATTCATGATGGAGAATGACTTTTCCTACTATCTCAGAGCAAAGAGGATTGACAGTACCCACTGAGAGGCAGAAAATTGTAGAAGAGTATAAACAAATGTATGTTTAAGCTTGACTCCACCAATAGTTGTGGAAACTATTGGCAAGTTTCTTTTCTGCTGAGTCTTGATTTCCCCATCTGTAAAATAGGTATAGAAATATCAGTAGTAAGAAGATTGCTATGAAGATGAACTGAGATATCATTTGTGGAAGGATTCAGTGATTAGATGTTTAATAGAGGTTAGGCCCTGCTTTTAATTAGTTGACTTTCTGAGAAATAATTGGTATCTATCTAACCCTTTGAACTATTCAGCAGTCTCATTCTTATCTTCATTAAATTATTTTCAATCTAAAATTATTTGGTAGATGAAAATTGTTCAGTGACCCAGATTTTAAGTTTACGCAAAGAAATACACTTCATCTGAGGCAAAACTGCGAAGTGTTTCTGAAACTTAAGTCAATATTCTTTTAAACTTTTACAGATATGACATCAGTCAATTTTTTGTTCTATACATTATCGTCTCATTAATAAAACAACATTTTAAAATAGAAGCTCAATGTATTTTCTTCATATGTTCTAATAATTCATTTTATTTCTAAGAACAAGAAACTGCTCTAAATGACTACTTTAAAAAAATATATTTTTTACATTCAAGAAAGTGGGATTGCAAATAGACCTTTAATAGAAAATTTTCTTCTCTTAAAGTAATTTAAACAATTAACTACAAAGCGTTTTCTGCACATTCATAATGCCAATATTTACTGGCAGAAGAAATGAGGAATCCACCCAATTTATGGAATTTGACCAAAAAGTGCAATTATATGATATGCCTGACAGTTCCATTACTGATTGCTCACTCATTATCTTTTCTGGATAAATTTGAGAACAAAACCATGTTTTTGCTATACCGTCTATTAAAATTTTGGAGTTTTGCCTTGACTAAAAAATCCAAACTCATTTCAAGAACCATCATGCCTTGATAATAAGTAGTTTATATTTATTAATTCTATTACCTGCCAGCTTGAATAAATTAGTTAAATATACAATTCAAGTATGTGATTTTGTATGCAAGTTTAAAAGCACAAAATTAATTCTCACTCTACCAGTGGTTCCATTTTCCCTAAAGTTAATTCATTACACTATACATACAGCACACTGTGGTAGGGAGATTGTGTGGTAGTGTAGATGGAACACTAAGCCCCAATCTTAGTTATTTCATCTCCGAATAGCGATAATAAAACCTACCTTTCAGGGCTGTTATCCGAATTAATTGATAAGTTAATGTGCATATAGCACATGGGATAATTTGATGTGTGTACAGCACATTTATACTCAATAAATGTTAATTTCCTGCTAAAAGGTTTAAAGACTACAAAGACTACAAACTGAGCCATCACACAGACAATGGCTCTTCTCTAAGGATTTAGCTAAATTAATTTGGGGGGAGGGGCTTTGGAAGTATACACAATTATTAATTTTAGTAAATTGATCTTACCTATCAGGAAATGGCTGATACTTTGGACATGTTATCAGGAAGGATTAGTCCCTGGAGAAGGACATCATGCTTGGTAAAGTAGAGGAAGAGGAAGACCCTCAAGCAGATAGACTGACACGGTGACTGCAACAATGGGCTCAAGTATAACAATGATTGTGAGGATGGCGCAGGACCAGGCAGTGTTGCCTTGGGTTGTACCTACAGTCCCTATGAGTCGGAACTGACTTGACGGCATGTAACAACAGCAACACCAGGAGTGGCTAGGTGCTAATTAACTGGTTCCAAGAGACTTCTCAGACGAGCCAGAAAAACGTGTGTAGGGGACTCACTAACAGGATTATCTGAGATTCTTCAGCTTCTAAGACCATTACCTTCATCATAGCAGATGCTAGTTTTCAGCTCAAAATGTGACAGCAACTGTACACACTGACATGCTCTTCATCAGAAGCACAAACGGAAAACTCTCTAAGTCAGTCTGGTGAGAGTAAAGTTTACCTGTTCCCAGAAATCAAGACTGTTTATATGTACAACACTGACATGACATCATTGTGAGTAACTGCAGTTTCCATCTTGTCCTGAGCCACTTTAGTGCTACTCTGTGAATATTAGTTGAGCCAAAGGTCCTTATCCTGAACTTCTCGGCGAAAAGTAACTCCACAGAAAGGAAGCTAATTCTTTAATCTAAACATGAATTTGCATACCATGTTTTAGTCGTTACAAATTTTGAGTTTGTATTAGATTCAGTATTAGATGGCAAAATAATTTAATTCTGAGTCATATTTGGATATTTATT
>NW_004445543.1:5315-6373 GCF_000243295.1 Trichechus manatus latirostris | reverse complement strand
GGTAAATCATTTAATACTTCAGCAACAATTTTTCATGGAAAAGTGCATCATTTGGGAGGGGGACACTTCTGTGCTGTTGTAAAACTAAGTGAACAATCCTTAAAATACCTTAAGTCATATTAAATTTGAACTGCTGTTAATATATGTTCTGGAGCCATTCAGTGATGGCAGAAATGACTAAGGTCTTTGATTAGAAATTGTCTGTGTTTATGCCAAGGGTTACTTGTGAAAAAAATTTTTTTTGGAAAACTGCATTAAGAGATATTTATATTCAGTTTCTCTTAAATTATCTTGATAGATAGCACCCACAAATGGAGTATGACTCTCCCTCATGCCTTCATGTAAAAAAATAATGGAATTCACTTATGCTTGCTCTTGCTTTCATCTTTCTAACTTAGAAGATTTACTCTTTACTCTGATTTCAATCCCTGCCTGTGGCCCCCTTAGCTTTGAATAATCTCCTGTCATTTTTCACTGAGAATTTCTGCATGCTCTGTTTCTTTCTCTGATTTCTTTTTTGATTTTGGGAGTTAATATTACCTTGAGTGAGATTATCCCACGTTAGCTTCTGACCCATGGAACTTCCCTTTACCCACCTCTCCAGCCATGCTCGTTTCCTAGATAATACTTTTGGATGCCAAAAAATAATTGTTTTATGATTCTTCTTTTAGTTTAAGTTGTGGTCTGAGTGAATGGGGTGGAGAAGGTTTGGGGTTTGGGTGGAAGCCAAAGGAGGGCTGAGGACGTGATAGTAGAATTTCACCCTTGATTTTAGGCTTTTATGCATTCTTTAGGTTTTTATTTAGACTCATTACTAGACTCTAGATCTCATTCATTTAAACAACCACTTATAGATTCGCTACGTGCCCATCACCATGAGAGTTACTGGGAATAAACAGGGAATCAATGCATTCTCTGCCTTCTAGGAGCTTACTATCTAACAGAGGAGGCAAAGAAGTAAATCAACAGTTAGTTTACTGTGGTGGGTGCTACTGGAAAGCAGCAAGGTTGCTAAAACAACCCTTGGTGTTTATGGCTTTCATTTCATGAACTATTCT
>NW_004445543.1:2446-3445 GCF_000243295.1 Trichechus manatus latirostris | reverse complement strand
GCAGGGACCCTGGGTCCAAAGCTGTGCTCCGCTCCTGGCTCTTCTTTCTTGGTAGTAAAGGACCCCCTCCTCTCTGCTCCATTCTCTCTTTTATGTCTCAAAAAAGATTGACTCAAGATACAACCTAATCCATTAGATTGAGTCCTGCCTTATTAACATAACTGTCTCTAATTCTACTTCATTACCAACATAAAGGTTATGATTTACAATGCATAAGATAATCACATCAGATCACAAAATGATGGATAACCACACAATACTGAGAATCATGGCCTAGCCAAGTTGACACACATTTTTGGGGGACACAAATCAATCCATAACTACAAATAATGCTGCATGAATGTTGTTGAACATAATTTTTGGTGCACATGTATATGTATTTCTGTTGTTGGAGTGAATTTTGGGCACAAAAATATGCATATATTCAATTTCAGTATATAATGCCAAAGAATTTTCCAAAGTGATTGTATCAATTTACGTTCCCACCAGCAGTATATGAGAATTTTATTTACTCCACTTTTTTGTTAGCACTGGTCATTATCAGTCTTTTTAATATCATTCTAATGGGTGTATAGAAGTAATCTGCAGGAGTGCACTTGCTTCCTTCCCATTCCTCTCTCACTTCTCCACTTGCTTACTGGCGTTTCTTAGAATCACCTCTCAAATAAATCATTGTTCATAAATCCTCATCTTAAGGTATGCTTCTGGGGGATCACAAAATAAGAGAACCTTTTTTATTGTATTTTCCATCTATGTTCAAAAGTGAAATTGGCCTGTAATTTTTTAATCTTATACTTCCCTTGTGCCATTTGATTATCAAGATTATATTATCCTCATAAAATAAGTTGGATAGCTTTTCCTTCTTGAACAATTTATATTAGGAGTGATGATTTATTCTCTAAAGTTTTGTAGAACTAGTACATAAAAACATTTGGGTGTGATGATTTTAGAGGAAGTTTTGATTGCAATTGTAATTTCTTTAATGGTAGTTTTTCTATA
>NW_004445543.1:0-1038 GCF_000243295.1 Trichechus manatus latirostris | reverse complement strand
CATTCCTTGGGTTGGAAATTTAGGGTCATGGTTCATGGGACATCCCATGGCCTAGTAACATGTTTAGTGCCTCTATTCTACCTCCTAGTGCATGCAAGCGGCCATCCAAGACATAACAATTGGTCTGTATTCACCTGAGGAAGAAGGAGAGTCAGGAATAGAAGAAGGATATGGAACGTGTCACTAATTGCCTCCATGAACAACTGCTTCCTTTGCCATGAGACCAGAACTGGATGGTACCTGGCTACCATTACTGAATGTTTTGATCAAAGATTCCATAGAAGAATCCTGATCAAAAGGGGAGATATGTAGAACAGAATTTAAAATTCTCATGGACTCCAGACTTCCTGGAGCTATGGAGGCTGGATAAACCCCTGAAACTATTGCCCTCAGATAATCTTTAACTTTAAACCAAAAATATCCCCTGAAGTCTTCTTAAAACCAAATAATAGCTTAACTTAACTAGTATAAAGGGTCTGCCTTGAGCATTGTGCTCTTTGAAGAACTATCTATATGGGATCAAAATGACAACAGCAACTCAAAAGATTAGATAGGAGACAGTGAGTTTATGTTAATGGGGGAGCCAACTAAGAAAATGGGAGTAAGAATGGTTGTACAACTCAAAGAATATAATCAATATCACTAAATTGTACATGTAGAAATGGATGAATTGGTGTATGTTTTGCTGTGTATGTTCTCAACAACAAAATAAAAAGAAAAAAAAACTCCAGCTATAATTATTGATATTTCTGTTTATCCTCATAATTCTGTTTGCTGTTGCTTTCTATAAGACTATACTTTAAGTACTCACATATATCCATGATTAGAGTAATTTAGGGATCCATTTTTCTTTCTGTCAGTGTGCAACGTCCTTCTCGGTTCATTTTAATGTTTTTCATCTAAAATTTTATTTTGCCAGATATTAGCATCAAAGCCTCGCCTTTCTTTTGATTCATATTTGTCTTTTCTTTTTCTGATCCTTCATTTTCAAAGTTCATGTATTTGTTTGTTTTCATTGTGACTCTTGTAGAAGGTATA
>NW_004445542.1:4929-6375 GCF_000243295.1 Trichechus manatus latirostris | reverse complement strand
GATCCTGCTCCCTCTGAAGGAGCTGAGCTGGGGCACTCAGCCTTCACCTGATAATGCATAACAAGGAGCATTCACCTGATCCCAGCCCCTGGAGGGCTCTCGATCCTGCTCCCTCTGAGGGAGCTGAGCAGGGAAAGGAGCTGGGGCACTCTGCCCTCACTTGACAATGCATAACAAGGAGCATTCCCCTGATCCCAGCCCCTGCAGGCAGCTACTGTTAACACTCTGCAGTCCATCACTCTGGACCTCACCTGCATCCTCCTTCTGGCAGTGGTTTAGATAAACGTCTTTTCTGGTAAGGGTGTGCTTCTGATCAGGCCCGAGGTCCAGATGAAAGGTCAGCCAGTGAGGGTAGGAAATCTCCCGGAGAGACTGGGGAAGCTGGGGAGAAGGGACAGGAGACCCCAGCTGGATGGCTGGCCCAGGGCTGTGTCATGGTCCCCACCCCACCAGGTCAGGCCGGTGTCCCTGGGTGGGCCTTCACCCCAGGTGGGACCACCACAGCCCCGCTTTCCTGTGAAGATAATGGTCCCCAGCCCTGTGCCGAGGGCCCCCAGCTGGGGGAGCAGCTGTGCCGGGGGAGCAGCTGTGCCGTGGGAGCAGCTGTGCCGTGGGAGCAGTTGTGCCGGGGGAGCAGTTGTGCCGGGGGAGCAGTTGTGCCGGGGGAGCAGTTGTGCTGGGGGAGCAGCTGTGCCGGGGGAGCAGCTGTGCCGGGGGAGCAGTTGTGCAGGGGGAACAGTTGTGCCGGGGGAGCAGCTGTGCCGTGGGAGCAGCTGTGCAGGGGGAGCAGTTGTGCAGGGGGAGCAGTTGTGCAGGGGGAACAGCTGTGCCGGGGGAGCAGTTGTGCAGGGGGAGCAGTTGTGCAGGCGGAACAGTTGTGCAGGGGGAACACTTGTACCGGGGGAGCAGCTGTGCCGGGGGAGCAGCTGTGCCGTGGGAGCAGTTGTGCAGGGGGAGCAGTTGTGCAGGGGGAACAGCTGTGCCGGGGGAGCAGCTGTGCCGGGGGAGCAGTTGTGCAGGGGGAGCAGTTGTACCGGGGGAGCAGCTGTGCCGCGGGAGCAGCTGTGCCGGGGGAGCAGCTGTGCCGGGGGAGCAGTTGTGCAGGGAGAACAGTTGTGCAGGGGGAACAGCTGTGCCGGGGGAGCAGCTGTGCTGCAGGAGCAGCTGTGCCGGGAGAGCAGCTGTGCCGCGGGAGCAGCTGTGCCGTGGGAGCAGTTGTGCAGGGGGAGGTGGGCGGCAGACACCGAGTCTTGGGACGTGGAGCCCAGAACCTGGAGGTACTCCGGCCAGGCCACTCTGCCCTCAGACATGTTTGGCTACATCAATAAAGACATTCCTCCTTAGCCATCTAAGATATACTCCAACTGGTCCCACACTGTCTGGAGCGAGGGGGAATGAAGAAAACCAAAGACACAAGGGGAAAATTAGTCCCAATGACTAATGGAC
>NW_004445542.1:1917-3745 GCF_000243295.1 Trichechus manatus latirostris | reverse complement strand
TTCCAATGATCAGCTGAGCATCCATTCTTTTCCTACTTTACTACCGACGAAAATCAAACACGACAGGCACGCAACCCTCAACAGCACCACCCTGCAGGCGAGGGAGGTATTCTGTAATAGCTCAGGTCTCCAGACAGTGAGACCCCTTCTCGCCATCAGCTGCAAAGGCTTCAAACGTGAGGACGCAAGGTGGCAGGGCTTTCTAAGATGCCCGTGCACTTCTCTGCTCTCCAAGTCTACCGTGGGCATTCAGCTCCTTTTGGGGGACTGAGTTTTAAGCCCACATCCCTAGGGGACCCTGGGGTACGCACCGTTTGCCCAAGTCCGTGGCCCCAGCGCCACCGTGCCAGAAGCAAACGAAAGCGTCACTCTGATGCTGCTATTATCTCCGTCCTCCACTGTGCGGCGCTGCGGCACACGCTGTCCCCGCCTCACTCTAAGACCCGTAACCTCAGGGTACAGAGAACCATGGGAGAGCAGCCTCGGGGGGCTCAGTCTCACATGCTGCGGGCGCTGCGTTATCTGTGGACTTCTCTTCCCTCCTCAGGATCAACTACCGGACCCAAGACTGATTTCTAACTCTGCTCTAACAGTGAACGGATTTGGCACGTTCCCTAGTCTTTACAATCAGAGTCATAAAAAAGAAGATACTTTAGAAATACACTAAATTCTGTGGGGAACGGGCACACATCTGAAAGAAAGTCGTGTCACTTCTGAGCACGGCAAACGTTTCTTAACTTAAGGGTAAAGCTGTTTTTCACAACCAGGAGCTGGTGTGAGATTTTGCTGATCAAATACTATTTTAAGCGACAGAAGGAAAGCTCTTTACCACCCAAATTAAATAGACGGCTTTACTTCTAGGAGACAAAAACTTTTAAATACTATGGCACCTGATACAAAGAGTTAACTAAGTCCTGTTTCACAAATACAACTCTGTAATTTAGGCAAAGCCCTCCGCACGCGACACAGCCGTGCGCTCTGCGGCAGCCCAGGGGAGGCATGGCACCGCTAGGACGCGCACGGGCAGAGGCCTGAGCCAGTGCTTCTCATCACAGCCGCAAAGGCGCTCTGGGAAAGTCCAAGTTAGAGCCACCGGAACACCCCACTCAGCACAGCAAACCCCAGAAACAAGTCACCCCAAGAGCACGCTGTGGTGGCAGACAGAAAGGGAGGAGCAGGAAAAGGACCGAGTTACGTAACAAGACGGAGCTTGAGTCATGTAAGGGATTCTACAAATGCTGTAGGAAGATGGATCCGTTTGATGAACGCTGTTGTTGTTAGGTGTTGTAAGGTCGATTCCCACTCAGAGCAAACCCACACACAAGAGAACGAAACACTGCCCAGTCCTGCGCCATCCTCAGTCGCTGCTGTCTGATGAACATTAAAAACCAAAAAACCCGCTGTTGTCGAATCAATTCCGACTCACCGGGACCCTACAGGACAGAGTACAACTGCCCCATAGGGTTTCCAAGGAGCGGCTGGTGGATTCAAACTGCCGAGCTTTTGGTTAGCAGCCGAGCTCTTAACCATTGCACCACCAGGGTCCCTGATGAACATTAGTGTTGTCTAAGGTCCTTCAATCAAGCATTCACCATATATGTCAAACACAGAACGTGTCCACCAAGCTCTTTCCATAAAGTTCTCTTAGGTTCTTGAAAATTCTCTAAAAAGTGAATTTAAAAGTTAAAAGTATGTCTTTGAGTTAAATCATAGGTTAATAAAAAGAAAATATTTCTGAGAAATGTATTTTGATTCTTAAATTTAAAAGGCCACAAATGCTAAAGTGTATCCACACTAGATCTTTCTGGATAACTCACATACAGTTTCA
>NW_004445542.1:0-800 GCF_000243295.1 Trichechus manatus latirostris | reverse complement strand
CTGCCTGTTTTGTTGCAGAAGTGGGTTTAGTTTACTTTTCATTTGTCAGTTCACTGGGATATTGTTTCAAACTCTCTAGTTCATCTGCTTAAATATGGTTTTGGACACAGTCAACCAACACACCACCTGTTCTGCCCCAGAGAAGAGCCGGAACAGCAGGGACACACGCGACTCCCTCTCGCCCTCAGCCTGGGGCAGCACAGCGCCTGTCTGGGCGCCTTTGCTGAGAACGACTGCAACCGCTATTTACTTTCAGATTCAAGACTTAATTTAGAATCAAAATTTAATAAATAGACTGTGAGATCTAGAGTCTGAGATAAAAGTACAAACTCTCCAGAAGGACCGAAAGTACAACATGATTAGCGAATGTCTCCCGACGGATCATGGGTCTAACCAGCAAATTCTGATGCGCTGCTGTGGCCTCAGTGACAACCCGCGTGGGACGAAGAATTTCACTTCGCCTCACATAATTTGGTCTTTCCCTTTGTTTGCTGAGAGGAGACTCTAAACCCTTGGCATTTCCTGGGCAAATGAGGTACCTTGTTATCTAAACCACACCTGAGAATGTGTGCAAATGACCTCCTGGCCTGGTATCAGTGGACCTCAGAGGAGGATGAGGCTGGTCCAACCGTGACTAGGAAGCCAATTAAAGCTCCGGGCTTCCTGGCTGGTGGAATACATCCATGCACGGAGGAGGACAGCACTCCCTTTCTGGGACATGGAAGCTCTAAGCTGGGAAACCCCCAGACCTCACCCTACGTGCATCTCCCTTTGTATCCTTTTCTGCTACACTGAAGCCG
>NW_004445541.1:5342-6286 GCF_000243295.1 Trichechus manatus latirostris | reverse complement strand
CAGTCCCTTGTGAACCATCATGCTTGGTAAAACAGAGAGTTTAGAGAAAAAGAAGACCCTCAATAAGATGGATTGACTAAGTGGCTGCAGCAATGGGCCCAAGCATAGCAACGATGTGAGGATGGTGCAGGACTGGCAGTGTTTAGTTCTGTTGTACATGGATTTGCTATGAGTTGGAACCAACTGGATGGCACCTAACAATAACAACAATACAATGATGTGTGTGTGTGGAACTAGAGGTGGTTTGAAAGTAAGCAAACCATGAATTGAAAACCTGTTATAGTGAGAATGGCAACTCTCTTGAACTCATGCAGTGAGATGCCAATAGGCAATAAAATTTATTTTTCTAAATCTAAACAGGAAGGTCTCTTGTACCAGCTGATTCTTGCATACATAACACACAAAAGGAAAAGCCACCCATTATTTTCATAAAACAAGAGCCAAGTATAGTGTAGGACAGTTGCATCACTAGGGTTGGTGTCACTCAGTGGGTAATCCATGGTGTCACACACACTCCCCCCAAGGTGGGGCTGGCAACCCCCCATCCCATGGGTGGAGAGGTCCAGACCTGCCCCGCCCCTGCCGGGCAGACCACAATGAGGCCCTGCCTCTCCCATTCCCCGCTTCCGCCCTCTCCTTCCCCCTCCCCCCACTCCCCCGGCGCAGCCCCAGTGGCTCCTTGCATTTCCTCCCCTCTCCCACTGGCCCAGGCTGGAGATCCTCCTCTCTGCCCAGTGACTGGCGCCGCAGCCAGACCACCTGTACCCTGACTGGCAGGTGAGGGGGGGGTGGAGCCTGGGGTCATTTTGGTGTCATCCCCTCTGACAGTGTTGGGGCTGTACCCACCTAGTGACTCCACTGGTGTGGGAAAGTACAAACTGCAGAACACAGAAGTCAATAGAAGAACAACTGGTTTACATGAGAGAAAGGAGAAGGCTTTCTTC
>NW_004445541.1:2748-3832 GCF_000243295.1 Trichechus manatus latirostris | reverse complement strand
GAAGTTCTACTATGTCCTATAGGGTCGCTATGAGTTGGAATCAACTCAATGGCAACGGGTTTGTTTGTTTTTTTTAGGAAGGAATTAGTACAGATGCTGATAGTTTTAGTATGAGCTGGAATGGGTCAAGTTGTAAAATAATTTCTGACTTGTTTCGATTGGAATATATCAATAAATAGCCAAAAGCTAAATGTAAAAAATAAACTTTTTAAAAAGAATAGCTTTAGAGTCGCAGAAAAGTTGCAAAGATAGTACGGAGAGTTCCCATATACCCCACACTCAGTTCCCCATTAGTATGGTACATTTGTCATAATTAATGACTTCATATTGATACGTTATTATTAACTTAAGTCCATACTTTATTCAGATTTCCTTCATTTTTACCTAATGTCCTTTCTCTGTTCCAGGATCCCATCCAGGATACCACATTACATTTGTCACATCTCCTTAGGCTCCTCCTGGCTATGACATTTTCCCAGACTTTTCTTGTTTTTGATGACCTTGGCATTTATGAGCAGTATTTTGTAGAAAGTCCTTCTTTTGGGGTTTGTCTGATGTTTTTCTCATGAATAGACTGGGGATACAAGTTTTGGGGAGGGAGACAATAGAGATAAAGTTTCATTTTCATCACATCGTATCAAGGTAACATGCTACTAACATGACTGACACTGCTGATGTTGACCTTGGTCATCTGGCTAATGCAATGTTTGTCAGGTTTCTCCATGGTCAAGTTACTTCCTCCTGCCCCTCTCTTTTCTGTACTCTTGGGAGGAAGTCACCATTGCCAGCCCACACTTAAAGAGTGGGGAGTTATGCTCCATTTCTTTGAGGGTAGAGTACTTACATAAACATTTGGAATTGAAAGGTTTATTTTTCATTCAAGAGTCAAATTGAGCTTCTCGTTAAAGACGGCTGGTTGGAAAAACTCATCAGCCTCTGTTGTTGTTGGTAGGTGCTGACGAGTTGGTTTTGACTCATAGCGACCGTATGCGCAACAGAATGAGACACCTCCTGGTCCTGCGCCATGCTCACAATTGTTGCTATGTTTGAGTTCATTGTTACAGCCACTGTGTCAATCCATCTC
>NW_004445541.1:0-911 GCF_000243295.1 Trichechus manatus latirostris | reverse complement strand
ATGGTTTGCACGATTCAGTAAATTTACTAAAAATTGGTGAGTGAATTTTTACTTAAAATGGATAAATTGTATGGTACATAAATTATACTCCAATAACATTGTGAAAGAAAGGAACTCAGAGGAGACTGAAACCTACAGAGGGAGAAGAAAAATAAACAAAAATTAATCATTACTATCATCAGAGAAATAAGAGATCCATAAAACAAGGACAAGATGATAGTTTTAAAAACAGCAACAAAAGTACTAGGAAAGTAAATATTGGATGGCAGAAATGAAAAATTCAGTCAAAGAGTGGAAGGTATAGTCAAAGAATACAAAACATAGAGCAAAATGGCAAATAATTGGGCAATAAGAGAGAAAATATAAGACGTTAGGGGATCAACCCAGGAGGCCCCACAACTAAATAATAGGAGCTCCAGAAAAAGAGAACAGTAAAAATAGTGGGGGAAAAGTAATAATAAAATACAAAAGAATTTTCCAATGGGTAAAAAAAACCAAAAACAATCAACAAAACAACCACCACCATCAACAACCACAAAAATGCTCATTATCATGACGTTTCAAAACACTGGGGATAAACAGAAAACTCTGAAAGTTTCTGGTGTGCCTGTGAGGAGGGGCAGAGAAGACAGGTAATCAACAGAAGATTGTGGATAAGAATGGCATGAAATTTCTCAAATGGAAGGTAGACGATAACGGAGCTGTAACTTCAAATTTCCAACGGAAAATTACTTTTCAACCAAGAATTCTGTATTTAACCAAAGTATCCATCAAATAAGAGACTAAGAAAAACTCATTTTTAGACAGGCAAGCACTCAAAAAATGTACCTCCCAATCACCTTTTTCTTAGCAGACTATTTGAAGATGGGCCCTAGCAAATGAAATAAAATAAAAGGACTCATCCTAGAAGG
>NW_004445540.1:4920-6350 GCF_000243295.1 Trichechus manatus latirostris | reverse complement strand
CTGACCTCTGAGCACTGCTTTTGCTGTGTCCCAAAGGTTCTGGTAGGATGTGTTTTTGTTCTTGTTCGATTCTATGAATTTCTTTATTCCATGCTTAACTTCTTCTATAACCCAGTAGTTTTTGAGCAAGGTGTTGTTCAATTTCCATGTGTTTGATTTTTTTTTCTTTGCTTTTTGTGTTACTGATTTCTACTTTTATGGTTTTATGGTCAGAAAAGATGCTTTGTAATATTTCAATGCTTTGGATTTTATTAAGGCTTGCTTTATGGCCTAATATGTGGTCTATTATGGAGAATGTTGCATGTGCATTGGAAAAGAAAGTATACTTGGCTGCTGTTGGGTGGACTGTTCTGTGTATGTCTATGAGATCAAGTTGGTTGATTATAGCATTTAGATCTTCCGTGTCTTTGTTGCACTTCTTTCTGGATGTTTTGTCCTTCACCAAAAGTGGTGTGTTGATGTTTCCTGCTACTATTGTGGAGCTGTCTATCTCTCTTTTCAATACTGGTAGAGTTTGTTTAATGTATTTTGGAGCCCTGTCATTGGGTGTGTAAATATTTATTATAGTTATGATCTCCTGGTGTACTGACCCTTTAATCATTATATAATGTCCTTCCTTATCCTTTGTGGTGGATTTTACTTTACAGTATGTTTTGTCAGAGATTAATATTGCCACTCTTGCTCTTTTTTGAGGTTGTTTGCTTGATATATTTTTTTCCATCCTTTCAGTTTCAGATTGTTTGTGTCTTTAAGGTGAGTCTCTTGTAGGAAGCATATAGATGGATTGTATTTTTTTTAATCCAATCTCCCCCTCTCTGTCTCTTTACTGCTGCGTTTAGTCCATTTACATTCAGAGTAATTATTGATAGTTATGAGTTTAGTGCTGTCATTTTGATGTATTTTTGTGTGTGTTGTTGACAGTTTCTTTGTTCCACGTAACTTTCTGTGCTGAGTCATTTTTCTTTATGTATTTTCTTTCCATCTTTTTCACTGTTGTTTATTTTGTATTTGCTGAGTCTTTATATTTTTCTTGTTTTTTATTTTGACTTGTAGGATTGTTAGTTTCCTTAGTGGTTAATACTTACCCCTATTTTTCTAAGTTTATGCAAGTCTTTTATTTCTTTATACCTCCTTGACTTCCTCTCCATATGAAAAATCTATGTCTACATTTTTTAAGTCCCTCTTTTTTGTTTTAATGTTGCCATCTTTTACATATTGACATGTCTGTTTTCCTATTTTCAGTGTTTTAGCTTTGATTTATTTCTGGTTTATTTTTCTCTATCTGGGTTGATATCTGGTGGCTCTGTCCTGTGTTCTAGTCTTGGGTTGTTTTCTGATGTTATTGATTTTGTAACCGGAGGACTCCCTTTAGTATTTCTTGTAATTTTGGTTTGGTTTTTGCAAATTCCCTAAACTTCTGTTTATCTGGA
>NW_004445540.1:2340-3760 GCF_000243295.1 Trichechus manatus latirostris | reverse complement strand
TGGGACTGAAGCTGGGGTCGACTCCTCAGAGTGACCCTCCTGGCCCCACTTCTCTGTAAGAGTTGTGTTTGGTTACTGTTTCCGCCGTCCCGACAACCATCGCCGCTGCGACATTGACTGTTGTCTCTGAGCCATCAATATGTTATTAATTTATTTTATGTTTTCTTATTGTGTCCTAGCTTCTTGTTTTGTTTTGTTTTGATATGCTCAAATATACTGCTCGTGTGAGCTAGCCCAGTCATCAGGACTCCTGAAACTCCAATGTCCTGCCCCCAGGTGGCCAGACCTGCCACTAAGTATGTGAGCCCAGGAGTCTGCCCACTCCTCTTGTATGGCTTCAGCTCAGGTGTCCAGGTAGTTGGGGTATATGAATCAGACAATCATGTGGTCTACCATGCTGGGAATGACAACTTGAAGAGAAATGACGTTGCATTCATCCTAAAAAAGAACATTTCAAGATCTATCCTCAAGTGATAGGGGTAATATCCATATGTCTGCAAGGAAGACCAGTTAATATGACTATTACTCAAAATTACACACCAACCGCTAAGGCCACAGATGGAGAAATTAAAGATTTTTACCAACTTTTTCAGTCTAAAATTGATCAAACATGCAATCAAGATGAATTGATAATTACTAGTGATTGGAATTTGAAAACTGGAAATGAAGAAGAAGGATCAGTAGTTGGACTAATGGCCTTGGTGACAGAAATGATGCCGCAGATTGTATGATAGAATTTTGCAAAACCAATGACTTTTTCATTGCAAACATCTTTTTTCAACAACATGAACAGTAACTATACATATGGACCTCGCCAGACGGAATACACAGGAATCAAATCGACCATATCTGTGAAAAGAGACAATGGACAATCTCAATATCATCAGTCAGCACAAAGCCAGGGGCCAACTGTGGAACAGACCATCAATTGTTCATATGCAAGTTCAAGCTGAAGTTGAAGAAAATTAGAACAAGTGCACGAGAGCAAAAGTACGACCTTGAGTATACCCCACCTGAATTCAGAGAACATCTCGAGAATAGATTTGATGCACTGAACACTAATGACTGAAGACTAGATGAGTTGTGGAATGACATCAAGGACATCACACTTGAAGACAGCATGAGGTCATTAAAAAGATAGAAAAGAAAGAAAACACCAAAATGGATGTCAGAAGAGACTCTGAAAGTTGCTCTTGAATGTAAAGTAGCTAAAGCAAAAGGAAAAAATGATGAAGTAAAAGAGCTGAACAGAAGATTTCAAAGGGTGGCTTGAGAATACAAAGTAAAGTATTATATTGACATGTGCAAAGACCTGGAGACAGAAAACCAAAAGGGAAGAACATGCTTGGCATTTCTCAAGGCTGAAAAAACTGAAGAAAAAATTCAAGCCTTGAGTTGCAATACTGAAGGATTCTATGGG
>NW_004445540.1:0-1318 GCF_000243295.1 Trichechus manatus latirostris | reverse complement strand
TGATAGATGGAGAAAAGATTGAAGTCATCAAGGATTTCATTTTACTTGGATCCACAATCAACACCCATGGAAGCAGCAGTCAAGAAATCAAACAATGCATTGCATTGGGCAAATCTGCTGCAAAAGACCTCTTTAAAGTGTTGAAAAGCAAAGATGTCACATTGAAGACTAAGGTGTGCCGAATGAAGCCATGGTGTTTTCAACTGACGCATATGCATTTGAAAGCTGGACAGTGAATAAGAAAGACCGAAGAAGAATGACATTTTTGAATTGTGGTGTTGAGGAATATTGAATATACCATGGACTGCAAAAAGAACAAACAAATCTATCTCGGAAGAAGTACATCCAGAGTGCTCCTTAGAAGTGAGGATGCCCAGATTTCGTCTCACATATTTTGGGTATGTTATCAGGAGGGACAAGTCCCTGGAGAAGGACATCATGCTTGGTAAAGAGGAGGGTCAGCGGAAAAGAGGAAGACCTTCAATGAGATGGACTGACAAAATGGCTGCAACAATGGGCTCAAGCATAACAATGATCATGAGGATGGTGCAGGACTGGTTCATGTTTGGTTCCATTGTACATCGGTTGCTATGAGTTGGAACTGACTTGATGGCACCTAATAACAACAATAAGGCATCTCTTAGTGCAACTCTCACCAGTTGAGATTCTCTGTAAACACAGGACTATTTTAAAACTACCAGCATGAGTTATTTAATGTTACTACTATGGATTTATATATTTTAAGAAAATCAATGCTACAGCATAACTGCAAAACACAAGTACCAGATTTTAAAATTATTTATTAAACTAAATTTCAACTATTATTAATGATTCTTTCCCCTTTCTTCCCAAACGTTTGGCTCTTTCTTCAGATTTGCTTATCTTTTTCCCCCCTCTCTATTGGACTTTGGGCTGGAGTTTTACTGTAGTTATTAACCTCCCTCTGCCAGCTCTACTGATCTATGAAGTGCTTGTCACAATGACTCTGATTTTCAGCTTGGATTCCAAGTTACCCTGGTTTTTAATTCTTTCTTCCCAGGAGCCCTGGTGGTGTAGTGGTTAAGCGTTTGGCTGCTAACCAAAAGGTTGGCAGGTCAAATCCCTTAGAAATCCTATTGGACAGTTCTACTCTTGTCCTATAAGGTCACTATAAATTGGAATTGACTTAATGGCAGCAGGTTTGGTTTTGGTTGGTTCTCTCTTCTTAAACAGTTGGCTGTTTTTCAACATATCTTTTACTTATCTTTTTCTCCTCTGTATTGGACTTTGAGCTAGAATTTTTTATTTATTTATTTTTTATTGTACTTCAGGTGAAGGC
>NW_004445539.1:5499-6357 GCF_000243295.1 Trichechus manatus latirostris | reverse complement strand
AGAAACAAACTGAGCTGGTAATAGTAGATTTTTTCTGTGAGCTCATAGAACTGATTTTCTTTTTACCTTTTAGCTTTTATCTCCAGAGATTGATTTTTTACACTCTCACAGATCAAATGGAATGCAGAAAAGCTGGGTTTTTTTGTTTGTTTGTTTGCTCTATTATGTCTTGTAATGCTTCTGACAGCCAAATGAGATGTCAGCGCTTTGTTGCACAGCTATATCCAGATGCATTCAGTGAAAAGGAGAGGTGGATGTGCTGCGATGGAGAAGCGCCACACTCCTCACATCCACCCCATTCTGTACTTAATGGGCTCATCCTATGCTCATCCCAGCTAGTTCGTGGTCCAGCCTGATCGTGGTTTACTCTCTCAACCTCACCATTTGCTCCCTAGGCTTGACCCACTGCAGGACTTGGATATTCTTGTGCCTGACCCTTCAAGGTTTATGGGAAAGCAGAGAGGGCACAGTTCCACTTAACAATGAAAATGTCCTACCTCGTGTGACAATGTGTAGATGCATTTGTGATGTCCAAATGCAATTTGCCATGTATATGATGCATTTTGTGGAGGATTATCTTCATAACTAGTTATTTAAAAAAATATAAAGGACCAAATTTCTCTTGGGTCCTCTCTGAGATCCTTACTGTAGCAGGAAGACTTATGACTTGCTCCAGAATTGTAGTAACTGATGTGAATGGAATGACCTCCGTTTAGTCTTTCAGCACAAGAGAGCAGCCTAGTGGTAGAAGATACATCATTTTTCATCTGGCCACCAGGTGGCAATACAGAAGAAAAACTCCTGTGCTGAATTCAGTAAAGACTAGAGTTTCCTGGATTGCTAAAATTTACTTTTCTA
>NW_004445539.1:4361-5209 GCF_000243295.1 Trichechus manatus latirostris | reverse complement strand
CTCTGTTGTTAGGTGCATACACATTTATCATTGTTACATCTTCTTGGTGAAGTACCCTTTTATAATTATGCAATAATTGGGTTCCTTATAGACAGTATATAGGTGGGTCTTTTAAAAAAAATCAGTCTGACAATATCTGTGTTTAAATTGTTGTTTTTAGACTCTTAAATTTAATGTAATTGTTGATAGGGTTAGACTTAGATTTACCATTTTATTATTCATTTCTGTTCGTGCCTTCTGTTTTTGTTCCTCTGTTCCCCCTTTCCAAACTTCATTTGGATTATTTTAATGTATTTAATATTCCATTTAAATTTATCTATACATTTTTTGGCTATTTCTTTTTGTATTGTGTTTTTAGTGGTTACTGTAAGGATTGCATTATACCTACCTAGCTTTTCATGTCTACTTGAAGTTAATATTTCATCATATCAAGCAAAATATATAAACCTTATAATGGCATAAGTTACCTCGTCCTCTCCACCTTCATGTTATAGTTGTCAGGTCTATTCTATCTGTAGACTTTTAAAAACCTCCCAGACAATGTAATAATGATTGTTTGCAACAGCCACACATAGTTTAAATAAATTAAAAAGAGGAAAAAGTTTCATGTAATTTACCATGTATTTACTGTGTACTGCTCCTTTTTTGTTTTTGTTTTTTTTTTCCCCTAGTATAATTTCCCTTCAGCTTTCTTTTAGAGCAGGTACGCTCACGATGCATTCCATATTTTCCTTTATCTAAGAATGTCTTTCTTCACCATAATTTCTGTAGAATATTTTCATTGTTCTTGGAAACCCTGGTGGCGTAGTGGTTAAGAGCTATGGCTGCTAACCAAAAAGTCAGCAGTT
>NW_004445539.1:1731-3511 GCF_000243295.1 Trichechus manatus latirostris | reverse complement strand
AGAACGTACTGTATCATAACATGTGTGAAAGCTGAGAAGCCAGTTAGAAGGCTGTCACAGTAACTCATGTGAGGGATGAGGGCAGCTTGACCAGGGAGGTAGCAGTGCGAATGACAGCAATGGTCAGATTATGGGTAGATTTTGAAGGTAGGGCCAACGGGATTTCTTGACAGAGTAGATGTGAGCAGTGAGAGAAAAATGAGAGTCAAAGATAACTCTGAGATTTTGGGCCAGAAACACTGAAAGAATAGAGTTTCTATCTATTAAAAAGATAGCAGGAGGAAAAGTTTGGAGGTGAGTAGAAGGAGATCAGTTCAATATTGATCACATTAAATTAGAATCTTGATCCTCTGAAACGCAGTTTCTCCAAGAAGAAGGAGAATATCCATAGAAATCTCTCTGTTCTGAGTCTTGTCTGACATAAGCCAGTAGTAAAAATAGGAACAGGTTGAAGTTCCTGTTTCTTCTCAGGAAGCAAGCATTCCCCAAGGGTCTGCTCATTTGTTATGCTTGTTTACATCAAAAGAAACCAAAAAACCAAACCTATTGCTGTGGAATTGATTCCAGCTCATACCGGCCCTATAGGACAGAGTAGAACTGCCCCACAGGGTTTCCAATGCTGTAAATCTTTTAGGGAAGCAGACTGCCACCATCTTTCTCCAAGTCGCGGCTGGTGGGTTCAAACCGCCGACTTTTGCTTAGCAGCCAAGCGTTTTAATCACTGTCACCAGGCTCCCATCAAATGAAAGACCCTGCTAAAAGCATACCAGGCTGTACCCTTGAGTCTCTGAAAGCTCGAGTGTCCCAGGAGGTTGTGTTCAGCTCCCTCTGCAGAGGACTCACAGCACAGAAGTACTCAGCTGTGTCTCTCCAATGGGCTGAGAGTTTCCTCAGGTGGAAGGAGGTTTCATTCTTCTTAAATTCAGCCTCAAAATCTTTGATGCCTTTGACTAGGGTGTCTCCTGTAAGTACTTGAGGAGAAGCCGGAAGCCTTTGTTGGGGTATTTGACGTACCAAAAGAGATTTGGCGAGTAGAAGATGAGTAGTTGCACCTCAGCTCCAGAGGGGCTCCGTCAGATACAGAGACCTGACCATCAGGCTGAGTCACTGACTGGGCTCTGGTTTCTCCTGAAACATCAATGTTGTATCAGTGAGATCAGGACAGACCTGCCTGTGATGAGAAGGTGTTGCATTCAGATTCCTGTCGGAGCAATGTTTTTTCTGTGGAGGCAGAAGCATGGAATACAATATTATTCACTCAGTATGAAGAGCATTCCAAACAGCAGAATGGTCATTAAGAGCATGATTGAAGAGTGAAGAAGCTGCAAGCTGTATTCTGGAAGATCTCCCTTGTGGAGGAAGGAATGAGCCAGTGTATGCTGAGTTCTTGAAACTGAGAAAATTGTGTTTGAGTGGGGTTCTACAATACCCTCTTCAGGCAAATTCTAGAGACTATTATAAGAGATGCTGCCTTGACAACAACTGCTCCCAGACTCTGATCCTACTCTGAATGTCCACCTCGGTGAGCAAAACCTTTATTGGCTGAGACATTTCCAGTTTATGCAACAGCGCCATCTGGAGGTCAATATAGAAACAATTTGAGTCTCAGGGCTTTTGTGTCCTAATGTCTTCCTGTTCCTTTCTAGGCTTGAATGTCTGTGCATCATAATCTTGTTAGAGCATCTTCCCTGCAGTCTGCTATTTTGATTTTATGAAGTAGATAGTATTATTTAATCCTATGAAACATACCATCTTCATTTTATAAATGAGGAAACTGAAG
>NW_004445539.1:0-1190 GCF_000243295.1 Trichechus manatus latirostris | reverse complement strand
AGAGCAAATGTTGGAGAAATATGTTATAAGATGATGACTGAAAAGTGTCCATTGGTTTTAACAGCACAAAAATCATGAGTGGGGCTATTTTCAGCAGAATTTAAACTCCAGTGGGAGTTGATATGGAGATTAGACAAGGAAGAAGATTTAAATAAAGGAATCTCTTTACATAGGTTGAACTCTGAAGGGGAGGAATGAGACATGGAAGTGGAAGAGGATGTTGAAGTGGTAGTGGTAAGGTTTTTAAAGATTTCGATATATTTAGATGCTGTTGGAAAGGATCTATAAATGCTGGATCAATCTCCTGAGGAGACAGATGAGAATGAAATCTAAACCACAGGCAGAAGGACCAAGTTTTGGTAGGAACAGCTATTTATAGTTGGTTTAGGATTGGTGTATATTAAACTAATTTTTTTGGACGTGGAGGCAGAAAGTTGAAAAATCCATTAGTTTCTAATAAAATTGTCCTTTGTTTTTATAAACAGAAATTAAGTGCCTCTCAAGAGAGTGAAAGATGAAGGTTCTGGGTTAGGAAGTTTGAGGAGGGTGCAGAAGTTTTGAAATCACCACTGTAGGGTAAGGGAATGAGAGATGATTACAGGGGAAAAGAATACTTCCCTGGCAGCAATGTGGACCCAGTTAGTGTTGAAGATCACAGCATTTTTCAATGACTCTTGTCTGCACACCTGTGTAATTGTCTTGAACTCTACTTATCGGACAATGTGTGCATAATAAGAAGGCAGATATTGATCTGTGACCGGAAATTAATAAGACCACTGCTATGACATAGAATAAAGGTAAGAACATTGAGGCTGATGATTTAAGATTTACTGAAATAATGGGGCATCAAGTTTAGGCTTTATAAGAAAATAAGAGTTACAAAGCCTTTGAGAAATAAGATGACAGTAAAAGGATCAAGGTACTAAATTACCATATATAGTCAAAGAACAATGCAGCAAAAGTAACTGAGTGTGAGAATCTGAGGATAGATTATCATCAGATATTTCTTGAGAGTAGCCATGGAGGTTAACGTCTGAAAAACCAAAACCAAACCAGTTACTATTAAGTTGATTGCAACTCATGATGACCCCGTGTGTTTCAGAGTAGAACTATGCTCCACAGGATTTTCAGTGGCTGAACTTTTGGAAGTAGGTTGCCAGGCCTTTCTTCCGAAATGCTTCTGGGTAGAC
>NW_004445538.1:5332-6398 GCF_000243295.1 Trichechus manatus latirostris | reverse complement strand
GAGGACTTGAAGCACTTACTGATGAAGATCAAAGACTACAGCCTTCAGTATGGATTACACCTCAACATAAAGAAAACAAAAATCCTCACAACTGGACCACTAAACAAGGTCATGATAAATGGAGAAAGATTGAGGTTGTCAAGGATTTTATTTTACTGGGATCCACAATCAACACCCATGGAAGCAGCAGTCAAGAAATCAAAAGACACATTGCATGGGGCAAATCTGCTGCAAAAGACCTCTTTAAAGTGTTGAAAAGCAAAGATGTCATCTTGAGGACTAAGGTGTGCCTGACCCAAGTCATGGTGTTTTCAATCGACTCTTATGCATGCAAAAACTGGACAATGAATAACAAAGACTGAAGAAGAATTGACGCCTTTGAATTGTGGTGTTGGCGAATAATAACAAACAAATCTGTCTTGGAAGAAGTACAACCGGAATGCTCCTTAGAAGCAAGGATGGCGAGACTATATCTCACATACTTTGGACATGTTATCAGGAGGGATCAGTCCCTGGAGAAGGACATCGTGCTTGGTAAAATAGAGGGTCAGTGAAAAATAGGAAGACCCTAAACAAGATGGATTGACACAGTGGCTGCAACAATGGGCTCAAGCATAGCAACAATTGCAAGGATGGCGCAGGACCAGGCAGGGTTTCACTCTCTTCCGCATGGGGTCGCTATGAGTTGGAACCGACTTGACGGCACCTCACAGCAACAACACACGAATATATTCATAGAGATCATAATATTATCCTCTATGAAACCTGTCCTACAATGAATGGGAGGGGACTGTTTGCAATTTCCTTTTCTTTTTTGTTGCCTGTCCAGTATTTCTTTAGCTCTGTCCATGTTATTGCATCTCAGTCTAATTCTGTGCTCTTAAGTGTTACAAATCTGTGGCAAAAGACCTCATTAAAAAGTGTTAAAAAGCAAAGATGTCACTTGGATGACTAAGGTGTGTCTGACCCAAGCCATGGGCTTTCCAATTGCCTCATATGCATACAAAAGCTGGACAATGAAAACGCTGGAACTGGGGTGCTGATGAAGAATACTGAATGTACTGTG
>NW_004445538.1:2542-3702 GCF_000243295.1 Trichechus manatus latirostris | reverse complement strand
AAACAATTGTGTGTTCTAGGAAGTGACCCACTGGGTAATTCTACACACTGGGGCTCGGAGGAAACAGGAAATGCGCCAAACTGGGGCTGGATGAGAAATGGTTCATTGTCTGGCGGGCTTTAAATGTTGGAAATGTTCTTCAATTGTGGACGTCTCCCAGACGTTTAAAGAATGCGAATCCCCAAGGAAATTAGAAGACGCAGTTCCTGTTAATTCCTGTCTTGCTGGTTTAGGGAGCGCCAAGGAAGGAGGATTGCAAAGACTCCAAAGTGGAGACCTCTGCCAAGGCTCAGTATTGGAATGGAGAAGGCGTCGGGTGATTTGTTAATGTTTAATTTCACAGCTTTATGTCTTTCGTTTTAGACACTTATCTGACTTGCAATCCAAAAAGTCATTGTTGAGATTTTGCATGCTGACAGTAGCCTGGGAGTGCTTTGCAGATGTGAGACTTCCATGGTTTGTATAGATGCATCCAGTTTGAGGTGGTTTTTCTCCTCTTTTTTAATCTCTCTCTCCAAAGAGATGCAGGGTGTTCTGGAATAGTCCACTGTGTGGATACACCAGGCAGTTTGGGTTCCATTCCTTTGCGGTGCTTTGTTCTGCTCCTTGGAGCCCTGGTGGTGCAGTGGTTAAGAGCTCGGCTGCTAACCAATAAGGCTGGCAGTTCAAAACCACCAGCCTCTCCTGGGAAACCCTATGGGGCAGTTCTACTCTGTCCTATAGGGTTGCTATGAGTGGGAATCTACTTAATGGCAACTTTTTTTTTTTTTTTCTCGGTTTATTCTGCTGGGTGTGGGGGAGATCATCACAAAACAGCAGCTTCAGTATCCCTTCATGCCTGGCGTGCTTCAGGCCGACTCCGTTTTGACCTGCAGAGCTTGTCAAAAAGCAGATTTGGATTCGATAGGTCAGGGGTAAACCCAGAGATTCCCCATTTTGAATGCCGATGCTGAAGGTATAACCCCATGGGGCCCAGAGAATGCGTGCCTCCCCCTAGCGCTGTTGATGATTTTTTAAAGGAGCACAGTACTCACATGTGATACAAAAATTTATACATACATTGTTATGTGACCCTCGTTGCTCTCCCTATACTGTGACAGCACACTCCTCCTTTCCACCCCGATTTCCCGTGTCCATTCAACCAGCTCCTGACCCTCTCT
>NW_004445538.1:0-777 GCF_000243295.1 Trichechus manatus latirostris | reverse complement strand
TGTTCTTTCATTTTTGGGATGTGACTTCTCAGAACACATAATGGGGTCATGGCAAAAACAATCAGCTATGACAGAAGCATGCCCATCAGCTGACAGTGATAAATTACCCTCATTTTCTGAGGTTGACTCATCCTTGATTTTCAGACTGCGCTTGGTGGTCATGGTTTTCCCCTATACCGATTAACGTGGCTGATGGTTGTTGTTAGCAGCCGCTGAGTCAGCTCCCGACCGATGGTGACCCCACGCGTGATGGAACAAAACGCTGCCTGGTCCTGCACCATGCCCATGATTGGCTGTGGATCAGATTGTTGTTATCCACAGGGCTTTCATTGGCTGATTTTTCAGAAGTTGATCACTAGGCCTTTCTTTCTAATCTCTCTTAGTCTAGAAGCTCCACTAATCAGTTCAGCATCATAGCAACACGCAAGCTTCCCCTGACAGATGGGTGTTGGCTGCACATGAGGTGCATCGGCTGGGAATTGAACCTGAGACTATTTGCTTCTAGGGACCTAAGTTAAAACTAGCTTGCATTTTCCTGTCTTGTTCTGCCAGTACCTGGCTCTGGCTTCTAAGTTACACTATCCTTTCTAAAGAAGTTGGGTATCCCCTCCCCTCTCCTTTGTATCACCTAATAAGATGGGGATTTGGTGGCACAAACAATTAAGCCTTCCGATACTAACCGAAAGGTTAGTAGTTTGAATATACCCAGAGGAGCTTTGGTAGAAAGGCCTGGCGATCTGCTTCCAAAAGGTCACAGCCTTGAAAACTATGGAGCAC
>NW_004445537.1:5474-6399 GCF_000243295.1 Trichechus manatus latirostris | reverse complement strand
AAGTCTTCCTCCAATCCTGATGTGGCGTCTTCTTTATATAGTCCAGCTTCTTGGATTATTTGCTCAGCATGCAGGTTGAATAAGTAGTATTGTGAAAGGTTCAACTCTGACGCACGCCTTTCCTGATTTTAAACCACGAAGTAGCCCCTTGTTTTGTTGGAATGACTATCTTTTGGTCTAAGTACAGGTTCCTAATGAGCGCAATTAAATGTTCTGGAATTCCCATTCTTTGCAATGTTATCCATAATTTGTTATGATCCACACAGTCGAATGCTTTTGCATAGTCAATAAAACACCGGTAAACATCTTTCTGGTATTCTTTGCTTTCTGCCATCTGATATCGGCAATGATATCCCTCATTTCACGTCCTTTTTTGAATCCGGATTGAATTTCTGGCATTTCCCTATCTATGTACTGCTGCAACCGCTTTTGAATTATCTTCAGCAAAATTTTACTTGCATGTGATATTAATGATATTGTTTGATAATTTCTGCAGTTCTCTTGGATTACCTTTCTTTGAGATGGCACATATATGGATCTCTTCCAGTCAGTTGGCCAGGTAGCTGTCTTCCAAATTTCTTGGCATAGACGAGTGAGCACCTCTAGCACTGCATCCCTTTGTTGAAACATCTCAATTGCTATTCCGTCAATCCTGAAACCTCATTTTTTGCCATTCTCTTCAGCCCAGCTTGTACCTCTTACTTCAGTACCGTCTATTGTTGATTATATCTACCACCTGAAACGGTTGAACATCTACCAATTGGTTTTGGTAACGTGACTTTATGTATTCTTTCCATCTTCTTTTGATGCTTCCTGTGTCATTCAATATTTTGCCCTTAAACCCGTTGCTGTTGAATCAATTCCAACCTGTATAGACCTATAGGACAGAGTAGAACTGCCCCATGGGGTTTTCAAGGAGCGGCTG
>NW_004445537.1:3066-4311 GCF_000243295.1 Trichechus manatus latirostris | reverse complement strand
GACCATATGATTATCTGAGTCAAAATGGCCAATACCAGTCCGTTTCAGCTCACTAATGCCTAGGATATCAAAGTTTATGCATTCCATTTCATTTTTGATGACTTCCAATTTTCCTAGATTCATACTTTGTACTTTCCATGTTCTGATTATTAATGGATGTTTGCAGCTGTTTCTTCTCATTTTGAGTCGTGCCACATCAGCAAATGAAGATGCAGAAAGCTTGATTCCATCTACATCATTAAGGTGGGCTCTACTATGAGGAGGCAGTTCTTCCCCAGTCACATTCTGAGTGCCTTCCAACATGAGAGGCTCATCTTCTGGCACTATACCAGATAATGTTCTGCAGCTATTCATAAGGTTTTCACTGGTCAATTTTTTCAGAATTAGACGGTCAAGTCATTCTTCCTAGTCTATCTTAGTCTGTAAGCTGTGCTGAAACCTGTCCACCATGGGTGACCCTGCTGGTATTTGAAATGCCAATGGCATAACTTCCAGAATCACAGCTACACACAAGCCACCACAGTATGACAAACTGACAGACAAGTTGTAGGTGAGTAGAACGGGCTCTCTAATTTCTGACTTCTGATGCTGGGCAAGTTATGCATCAGCCTAAATCTTTATCAGGTCTCCTTCTACCTCCTATTCATCCTCAGTCAGCTTCTCTCAGCCTCAGTTTCCTCATACGTGAAAATGCAAAAACATATACCTCTTAAGAGACAAATAATATTTATATTAGATAACATATATAAAATAATATCCAGCTCAGTAGCAGAAACATAATAGGCCCTCAGTGAATGCTTGTTCTTCCCTCATTTCTTAATTAAACATTCTTAGAGTATTTACTTTTTATGTATTTGTTTTGTTTTATAAAGAGTCAGAAGCCCTGGTTGCACAGTGGGTAAGCACTCAGCTGCTAACCAAAAGGTTAGCAGCTCAAACCTACCAGCCAGTCCACAGGAGAATGATGTGGCAATCTGCTTCTGTAAAAATTACAGCCTTGGAAACCCTATGGGGCAGTTCTACTCTGTCCTATATGCTCTCTGTGAGTCAGAATTAACTCGATAGCAAAGGGTTCAGAGTTTTGTTTTGTTTTGTTTTGTTTTTTGGTTATTGTAAAGAATGTATAGTAACATTACATTGGGCACAATATAAAAAGAAAAAAATCGCCAATAATTCTACCACCTTAATACAGCTATCGCCCTTCTTATGTATTTCCTTCCATTCTCTATTTGTAATATATTTTTA
>NW_004445537.1:0-821 GCF_000243295.1 Trichechus manatus latirostris | reverse complement strand
TATTTATAAAATAGATCCTCTTTTATTAGGGAATTCTGGGGTTGGGGTTAGAGCATGTCTGTCAATGGACATTTTATTAGACATTTATTAGACATTCCTGTCATGTCCTACACATTGTGCTAGTACATCGGTTTAGATATGTTTGGCTGCAAGTAACAGAATCCCTGGCTAACAGTGGCTTAAATAATGAAGACATTTACTTAATGCCCAGAACAAGAAGTCTGGACATAGGCAGTTCTAGTATTGGTGCAGCAGTTCAACCACGCCAGCAAGATCTCCCTATCTTTTTTCTCTGCTACCCTTGGTTTGTCAGCTATGTCTCCCCTCATAGTTTCAAGATGACTTTCCAGCCCCAAGTATCACAGCTTTATATGACAACATTCTATGAAAAAGGAAAAGATCAGAGGCAAAGAGGCTTTTGCCTCACATGGACTGACTTTTTATTAAGGAAGGAGAACTTTATCTAAAAGTCGCTAGAAGACCAGAACTAGGTCACATGGCTGTCTGTAGACCAATTACTGGCAAAGGAGAATGGATTATCTCATTGGTTCAGACAGTTGTGGTTTATCCCTTGGGGATGGGTACAATACCCTAGGAATAAAATCAAGGTTCAATGAGCAAGGAAAAGGGAGGAGTAGCTGGTGGGAGACTACCCACACCATGCACTGGCGATCTAGTTATGAACAAGATAGACATATTCTCTGCCCTCATGGAGCATACACTTCAGCTAAGGAGACAGACAGGAAACAAATAACCACTTAAATATATAACCTCAAATTGCATTAATGGCTATGATAGAAAAGCTGGTTTTGGGAGACAAA
>NW_004445536.1:5086-6400 GCF_000243295.1 Trichechus manatus latirostris | reverse complement strand
AACGGTTTTAGTTTTTGGCTAACAGAGTCTGGGGGCCATGTCTTCCAGGGTCCCTCCGGTCACAAAGACATTTTTTTAACTCTTGTTGTTAGTTGCCTTCAAGTTGATTTCAACTCATGAAGACCCTCCGTGTGCAGAGTAGAACTGTGCTTCATAGGGTTTTCAAGGGTGTGACCTTTCAGCAGCAGATCACCAGGCCTGTCTTCCAAGGTACCTCTGGGTAGGTTTGAACTGCCAACCTTTTGGCTAGTAGTTGAGCACTTAACCTTTTGCACTGCCCAGGGACTTACCTTTCTTACTGATACTATATTCCTCTTCAAATATGGCAGGGCAGGGAGATGTGGCATTTTTTGGTCCTGGGTTGGCCACTCCTAGAGGAAATAAGGTTTGGCAACTGTTCCTCCATTATTGTCATATTCCATCTCCTCAGCTATGTGGTCCTTGGTAGCTTGAGGCATGTAGAATTACCTGGCCTTCCCAGAGCCCATTGGGTATTACTCCCTCTGGGGCATATACATGGGGAACATACTGTCATTTGGCACATCACTGAATAGTCACTCAGTGGAGCACAGGATTTCTCTTCACCAGGGTCTTGGCTGAGGGTGCACTGAAATTTCCATTTGTATGAGCCTTTTAAAATTAGGAGGCTCATTTCTGTTGGGTTGACTATGAAGAGGGCAGTGTGGTTGATCAGGTTGTCCCAGGAGGTTGGCAGGTGCAGTCTGTGTTAGGAACTCTCCAAAGTGAGACCTTCTCAAAGAGCATCGTGGAATCAGCTTGAGTTAGCAGAGTCTTGTGTTACATAAGGGCTACTGACTGATGGGATAAAGGGGAGAGTGAAGATGCCTTTGGCTTCAAAAGAAGGACTACATTCCTGAGCCAGCTTAGAAGAGCCTTTCTAAATTCCTGCAGTCACCACAGGGTGCTGTCAGCCCTGTGAGGTGACAGATAGGTCAGCACTGGCTCCCTCCAGTTAGCAGGGTGGGGTGTGTCCAGGCTTGGGTGTGGCTTGCAGTTGTCTATGTTTTCATATTCCTGCTACTTGTCAGCCACACTGCAGCTGTCACTGGTCCTCTGAATGTTGAGTCTTTCCCCTGATGGGATAAAAACGGCACAAGTTTACTGAGGTCACAAAAATGTCCTTGGGTCAAATATTTGGACCTCCGTAAGACATGGCCTTTCCTGTAGAGCTGTTTCTTTGCCGCTAAAAATCCATTCCTCTTACTCCTGCATCCAAAGCAGACAGCCTGCACACTAGGTCTCCACAGGGTCCCAGACAACAGGTGCTTTCACAGGCTATGCAGTCAGGGTCAT
>NW_004445536.1:2561-3689 GCF_000243295.1 Trichechus manatus latirostris | reverse complement strand
GAGGGGGAGGCAGAGGGCTTAATAGTTATTAGTTCGTGATATTATGAAGCTAAATTGTAACTCTGCTGTGTCATTTCCTCCAACTTCTGCTGGGTACTAGGGCATGAGGGGTGTGGGTGAAAAGAGCAGAATATGATTCATTAGCGACTCCTCCCCTACTTTTCTTTCCCACACAAAAAAGGAGTCATTGCGGGAGAGGCATGGTGGGGAGTGGTTCTGGAACCTTAGAAAGAGGAAGGTGGAAGGAAGGAATTGTCTGATCTGATGGTTGGGTTCAATTGAAATTAGAGACTATTTCAAAATCTGCAGAGATGGCTCTGAAGTCAAAGCTACTCTGGTTAATATTTCCTCCCCATTGTTCACCCTGATTCCTAGGTTCTAAGTAATTTTACGTATTTGTCTCATGTGCCCATGGTGACATGGGGAGGAAATGAGTACCACGAAACTGAGCAGAGTATCTCCGAAGGGGGCTGAAAGTCAGCAGTGGGCTGGCCTTCATTGGTCCTCCTGAAGGTGGGAGGATGCTGACATTGGGTGAGCACTGTCTCCCAGAGGAGAAGGGGCTTTCATTTGAGTGCATGGGCACACCAAAGGCAGGGGTGTACCCTAGCTTCCCAGCAGGAACTCTCAGCCTCTTCCATTCCCATCAGGCTTGGTTCTATTCTTTACATGGCAGCCCCTTTCCAAAACACAAAAACAAAAAACCATTTGGCTCTGAGATCTATTTTAAAGTAGACAGTTAAAAAAGGAGCCCTGGTGGGGCAACGGTTAAGCACTTGGCTGCTAACTAAAAGGCTGGCAGTTTGAACCCATCCAGTGGCTTCGTGGGAAAGACCTGGCGATCTGCTCTCATAATGATTACAGCCTAGGCGTCTGGGGTCTTAAAAGCTAGCGAGCGGCCATCTAAGATGCATCAATTGGTCCCAACCCACCTGGAGTAAAGGAGAATGAACACCAAAGTCACAAGGAAAGTATTAGTCCAAAAGACAGAAAGGGTCACATAAACCAGAGACTGCATCAGCCTGAAACCAGAAGAACTAGATGGTACCTGGCTATCACCAATGATTGCCTTGACAGGGAACACAACAGAGAGTCCCTGACGGAGCAGGAGAAAAGTGGGGTGCAGAA
>NW_004445536.1:0-1082 GCF_000243295.1 Trichechus manatus latirostris | reverse complement strand
TGAGATGGATTGACACAGTGGCTGCAACGATGGGCTCAAACATAGCAATGATTGTTGAGGATGGGGCAGGACGGGGCAGTTTTGTTCTGTTGTACACAGGGTTGCTGTGAGTCAGAACTGACTCGACAGCACCTAACAACAGAGGGTATTTAAGTCACTTCCCACCTGAGCCCCTACTTCTATGCTTTAGCCACCCAACTTGCTCCATTATTACTACTTGAAAGATGCATTGATAATAGTCGGGGCCAGAGAAGCTATTTGAGCCACTTGTGAGAAGAGGGCAGTAAATATTTCAATTGTCACAAAAACCCTGTAAAGTTGGGATTATTAAGCTCATCGTATTGATAAGAAAACAGGCCCAGAGAGTTTAAGTAACTTGCCCATGGTCACATGGCCAGTGTGTAACAGAACCAGGATGTGACTACAGATCAGAGTTCCCATACTGTTTCAACTATATCACTTTTATAGTTATCACACCATTTCAGTGAGACACCACCTATAAAACATACATGTTTGACGCTAGATGGCATGTAATTATGTAGGTATACATGAAAAGTTAGAGATCACATCTGTGAAAAAAAAAAAAACCTCAATTTTCCTGGTTACAGCTTTGAAAATTCGTCCCAATTATCATTAAGTGCTTTTTAATAGATACTTGTGTAATTCAAATGTTATGCCTTCCTAGAGCTAAGAAGTGGCTTTTAAGCTTACTGATTCTAGTAACAGCTGGATACAAAAGGTAATGCTCACCTAAGTTAAGCGTCTTAACATCTAGACCCTTCACCCTGTATGTTCAACAGAATTAGATAATAAGCCTTTTAACAATACCACGGAGCATTTCTTTTTGAAATCTTCTCATGCAGGGCTTGTCAGAACATTTCACACTAAAGCTTGAATATGAGAGCTGCATTCTGTTCCATCCAAGGGGAAATCATTTTAAAACTGAAAAATTTTGTTCCACATCTTCACTGCTATCAGATAGTATGCTCAAAACATTTTTTTTTTATCAAGGAAAACACTAATATGGGCCAATGTTTGATCGATTTTGCTTTGAGCACAATGAGGTTATAGACTGGGCAGGT
>NW_004445535.1:5252-6405 GCF_000243295.1 Trichechus manatus latirostris | reverse complement strand
TGATCTCAGAACCTACTATACAGCCACAGTAGTCAAAACAGCCTGATACTGGTACAACTACAGACACGTAGACCAATGGAACAGAATTGAGAGCCCAGACATAAACTGATCCACCTTTAGTCAGTTGATCTTTGACAAAGGACCAAAGTCCATTAAACAGGGAAAAAGACACTTTTTTAACAAATGGTGCTGGCAAATTTGGACGTCCATTTGTAAAAAAATGAAACAGGACCCATACCTCACACCATACACAAACACTAACTCAAAATGGATCTTTGATGGTTAGGGGGGTAGGGAAGGAAGGGTGGGGGGAAAATACACTAACTAGATAGCAGACAAGGATCAACTTCAGTGAAGGGAAGGACAACACACAATACAGGGGAAGTATGCACAACTGGACCAAAGCAAAAGCTAAGACGTTTCCTGGATATATCCAAACACTTTGAGGGGCAGATAGCTGGGGCTGGGTCCTGGAGACCGTAGTTTTGGGGAACATCTAGGTCAACTGGCGTAACAAAGTTTATTAAGAAAATGTTCTGCGTCACGCTTTGGTGAGTGGCGTCTGGGGTCTTAAAAGCTTGCCATAAGCCATCTAAGATGCATCAGTTGGTCCCATCCCACTTGGAGCAAAGAAGAATGAAGAAAACCAAAGACACAAGGAAAACATTAGCCCAAGAGACTGAAGGACCACATAAACCAGAGACTTCACCAGCCTGAGACCAGAACTAGATGGTGCCTGGCTACCACCAGTGGCCACCCTGACAGGGAACACAAGAGAGAGTCCCGGATAGAGCAAGAAAAAAGTGTGGAGCAGAATTCAAATTCATGTAAAAAGACCAGACTTAATGGTCTGACACAGACTGGAGGAACCCCTAAAACTATGGCCCCCGGATGCTCTGTTAACCCAGAACTGAAACCATTCCTGAAGTCCTACTCTTCAGACAAAGATTAGATAGGACTATAAAACAAAAAATACACGTGAGGAGTGTGCTTCTTAGTTCAATCAGATACACAAGACCAAATGGGTGGCTCCTTTCCTGAAGCAGGATGAGAAGACAGGAAGAGACGGGAACTGGTTGAATGGACACAGGAAACCCCAGGATAGAAAGGAGGAGTGTGCTGTCACATTGTAGGGATTGCAACTAATGTCACA
>NW_004445535.1:2360-3808 GCF_000243295.1 Trichechus manatus latirostris | reverse complement strand
TGTCTTAAAAGCTTGCAAACAGCCTTCTGAGATACATCTACTGGTTCCACCTATCTGGAGGAAAGAAGAATAAAGAAAACCAAAGACACAAGGGAAATATTACTCCAAAGGACTAATGGACCACAACTGCCACAGCCTCTAATAGCCTGAGCCAAGAACAACCAGATGGTGCCCGGCTACCACTACCAACTCCTCTGACAAGGATCACAGTAGAGGGTCACGGACAAAGCAGGAGAAAAATGTAGAACAAAATTCAAATTGACCAAAAAAAAAGACCAAACTCACTGGTCTGACAGAGACTGGAGGAATTCGTGAGACTATGGCCCCTGTATACCCTTTTAACTCAGAACGAAGCCACTCCCAAAGTTCACCCTTCAGCCGAAGATTAGACAGGTCTATAAAACAAACAATAACACACATGATGAACGTGCTTCTTACTTCAGTCATGTCTACAAGACCAAATGGGCAACATTTGTCCAAAAGCAATGACAAGAAGGCAGGAAGGGACTTGAAAAATGGATGGACATGGGGAACCCAGGGTGGGGAAGGGGGGGAGAGTGTTGACACATTATGGTGATTATAACCAATGCGACAAAACAATTTGTGTATAAATTTTTGAATGAAAAACTAATTTACTCTGTAAACTTTCACCTAACACAAAATAAAAACAAATAAATAATACATAGGCAGGGGCAGGAAGGAGCAGAGTAAAACTGTTTGAAAATCCATGAATTATTCAAGAAAGGATAAAGTATTAATTTTACTTTCATTAATTTTAGACTCTGATACATAAAGTATACATGCTAAAATTTCTAGGGTAGCCACTTAAGAATAGAAAAAGTAACAACTTTTAAACTAGTAGGAAGAAAATAGAATGAGAGAAAATATTCAATCAATCCAAAAGAAAGCCAGAATAGAGAGAAAGAAAAATACAAAAGGGAGACAAATAGAAAGCCCAAAGTAAAGTGGAAGAAACTTGATAGGACTCTTAGGGGGGATAGAGGAGGCAAAGGGGCCAGTGTTGGACCTGGCTGAGAGGGGGGGTAGTGCTACATACATGTATTGAGGTTATTTTCAGGGACAGTGCCCAAGAAACAGCTTGAGTGTCTTAGTTCACTATAATAAGCATCATTCTCAACAATCTCCAAAAGCCTCCCACAGTTGCATTCCTCAGAAATACAATTTAAGAAAAAATCAAAACACTTGCTATGCAAATGCAGTAAACAAGTCCTTTAGGTATTTCACACTTGACCCCAAAAGCATACCACCCATTCCAACCAGGGTTCTTATGATAAATAGATGCCATGATATTTGCACATGCCTAGAACGAAGATGCTCCATGCACATTTGTGGGCTTTCATTTGATTTCTCCTGAGCCATAAGGCAGGGCTGAGCCAACTGTAGGAACTCATGGTAAATACAACAGGCTTGAAAGACGGGAGCCAACA
>NW_004445535.1:0-1074 GCF_000243295.1 Trichechus manatus latirostris | reverse complement strand
CTTTCATCCTCCCCCTGCCCAGCAAAAGGCGGAAGTGGCACAAGTGTGCACACATTCACCCACTGCACCTGCCTCCCTCTCCCAGGCCACCAACAGGTGGATGCGGCACGACTGAGCATCCACGTGCCATTCTTTCCTCCCTCCCACCATCCACTCACCAACCCCCTGTACCACCCACACCTCCCCCCCCCAACTGGCAAGAAGTGATGAACATGCCCCCACTTGCCCACCACATTCACCACACCAGCCACTCTACCTGCAAGGAAAGCACCATTCCCTGCTCCTGTGCTACTGAACCGAAGTCAAACAGAGGCCAAAGCCTGACCAACCCACCCTCAGGCACCCCGCAACACCAGTAAACAGGGACCCGAGCTCCCACACCTATCCACTGCTCCACTCACCAAGGGACAAGTAAGAAGCACTCCAGCGTGTCTAGTCCAGCGACCAGAGCATCGTGCCAGCCACACTTGCCAGGAATCATCAAAACAAAACAAAACAAGAAAACAGGACCCAGAAAACAATTATACAATTAAAATTAAATACAATAACCTCTTAATGTCCTGGAGACAACAGAAATAGCAAATCACCTAATGAAGGACAAGATGGCCCCAGAAAGTGACCAAAATGAAGAACCAGAAAACCTCCCTGAGGGGAAAAGGTAATGGAACTACCTGAGAAGGAATACAAGACTTATGTATACGGTCCTCAATGGAATCATGGAGAACAAAGGGAGGTCCCACACTACCTAATTTTAGATATACCACCACAGTAGTCAAAACAGCCTGGTACTGGTACAACAACAGATACATAGACCAATGGAACAGATTGAGAATCCAGACATAAATTCATCCACCTATGAGCAGCTGGTATTTGACAAAGGCCTGAAGTCCATTAACTGGGGAAAAGACAGTCTCTTTAACAAATGGTGCTGGCATAACTGGATATCCATCCGCAAAAAACTGAAACAAGACCCATACCTCACACCACGTACAAAAACTAACTCAAAATGGATCAAAGACCTAAATATACAATCAAAAACTATAAAGATCATAGAAGAAAAAGTAGGGACAATGC
>NW_004445534.1:1923-6334 GCF_000243295.1 Trichechus manatus latirostris | reverse complement strand
GAAGTCTCCTACTATTATTGTGGAGCTGTCTATCTCTCTTTTCAATGCTGTTAGAGTTTGTTTTATGTATTTTGGAGCCCTGTCATTGGGTGCATAAATGTTTATTGTAGTTGTGTCCTCCTGGTGTATTGACCCTTTAATCATTATATAGTGTCCTTGCTTATCCTTCGTGGTGGATTTTACTTTAAAATCTATTTTGACAGAGATTAATATTGCCCACTCCTGCTCTTTTTTGAGTGTTGTTTGCTTAATATATTTTTTTCCATCCTTTGAGTTTTAGTTTGTTTGTGTTTAAGTCTAAGTGTGTCTCTTGTAGGCAGCCTATAAATGGATCGTGTTTTTTATCCATTCTGCTACTCTCTGTCCCTGTATTGGTGCATTCAGTCCACTTACATGCAGTGTAATTATTAATAAGTATGTGCTGAGTGCTGTCATTTTGATGTCTTTTTTTGTGTGTTGCTGACAGTTTCTTTGTTCCACTTAATTTTCTGTGCTGAGTTGTTTTTCTTTATGAATCTTCTTTTCATTGTTGTTCATTTTGTATTTGCTGAGTCTTTATGTTTTTCTTTTCTTTTCTTTTTTTTTTTTTATGTGTAGGAGTGTTAGTTTCCTTTGTGGTTACCTTAATATTTACCCCTATTTTTCTAAGTTTAAACAAGTCTTTTATTTCTTTATATCACCTTGACTTCCTCTCCATATGAAAAATCTATGTCTACATTTTTTAGTCCCTCTTTTTTGTTTTAATGTTGTCATCTTTTACATATTGACATCTCTGTTTCCCTATTTTCAGTGTTTCAGCTTTGATTTATTTTTGTGACCTCCCTATCTAGGTCGATATCTGGTTGCTCTGCCATATGTTCTAGTCTTAGGTTGTTATCTGATGTTATTGATTTTCTAACCACAGGACTCCCTTTAGTATTTCTTGTAATTTTGGTTTGGTTTGCAAATTCCCTAAACTTTCGTTTATCTGGAAATTCCCTAATTTGCCATCATATTTGAGAGACAGTTTTGCTGGATATATAATTCTTGGCTGGTAATTTTTTTCCTTCAAGGCGTTATATATGTCTTCCCATTGCCTTCTTGCCTGCATGGTTTTTTATGAGTAGTCTGAGTTTAGTCTTATTGACTCCTTTGTAGATGACTTTTTGTTTATCCCTAGCCACTCTTAAAATTCTCTCTTTATCTTTGGTTTTGGCAAGTTTGATTATACGCTGTCTTGATGAGTTTCTTTTGGGATCTACTTTATGTGGGGTTCGATAATCATCTTGGATAGATATCTTCTCTTCTTTCACAATATCAGGGAAGTTTTCTGCCAACAAATCTTCAATAATTCTCTCTCTATTTTCTGTTATCACCTGTCATTCTGGTACTCCAATCACTCATAGGTTATTCCTCTTGATAGAGTCCCACATAATTCTTAGGGTTTCTTAATTGTTTTTAATCCTTTTATCTGATTTTTCCTCAAATAAGTTGTTGTCAAGTGCTTTATCTTCAATCTCACTAATTCTGACTTTCATTGCCTCAATTCTGCTCCTATGACTTTCTACTGAGTTGTCTAATTCTGAAATTTTATTGTTAATCCTCTGGATTTCTGATTGCTGTCTCTCTGTGGATTCTTGTAGCCTGTTAAATTTGTCAATTTGCTCTTCTCTAATCTTCTTAAGTTCCTGTATTACTTGGTCTGCTTTTTGCCTAATTTCCTCCTGATCTCTTGAAGAGTTCTGAATATTACTCTTTTGTATTTTGCCTCTGATAATTCCAAGAAATTCTCTTCCTCCAGAAAATTTCTTGATTCTTTGTTTTGGTCGCTTGCTGGCACCATCATGGTCTGCCTCTTTATGTGATCTGATATTGACTGTTGTTTCTGAGCTATCAATAAGTTATTATATTTATTTATTTTATATTTGCTTACTGTGTCCTAGCTTCTTGTTTTGATATGTCATGTTGCTCATGTGAGCCAGCCCAATCACTGGTGCCCCTGAACCTCTAGCATCCTGCCACCAGGTTACCAGACCTGCCACTAAGTATGTGAGCCCAGGAGTCCACTCAATCCTCTTGTATGGATTCAGCTCAGGTGTCCAGGTAGTCGGTCACCAAGTGTGTGGTCCAGGCTCTCACCTACAGTCCTAGACAGGCATGGGTGATTGGTGTAGGCATAGGCATCCAGCTGCAGCAGGAGGGGCACATGCTGAGCAAGGCAAGGGGCCAACGGCTGCCCCCAAGTGTCTGGGAGGAAAGCATGTCCCTGTTCCCTAGAGCACATAGGTAGGTAGATTTTGCAGCTGGACTATGAGCACCGAGTGCTGTCAGCTGTAAGGACTGGGGGGCACCACTTATTCCTGGGCCCCTGTCGCCAGTGGCTAGGTGGTGTGGGTGGAGCCACCAGTCCTCAGGCCCCTAAGGTGGGTAGGTGAAGACCCTGCTTAATGGGCTGAGCAGTGTCAAATGTCACAAACCTGCCACTTCACAGCTGAAACAATTGAAGTTAGACTTCAGGTATATATTCTGTTGTACTGTGGTAATGAGGGTCTACACTGTTGAGATGGGCCCACACAAGTCTAGCAGAGGGAAAGACACTCAAGGTCCATGGATCCCTTATACCTGTGCCTAGGCAAGGATGTGCCTACCCTGAATTCTTGGCTTAAGGGAACCAGCAGATTATTTTTTCCCCTGTTTGTTAATTTGGTGACTCTCCAAGGCTGGGAGAATGGCTCAGGGGTCCTACTTCTGGCCCAGGGATGGGTGATGGGTCCTACTTCTGGCCCAGGGAACTCAGCAATTGCTGAAGCTGGTTGTGGACCCAGTGCAAAACAGGTAGTGGAGAGGTAAATGGGAGAGAGGTTTTTCCCTAAGGGGGCTGTTTTTGATCCACGCAGTCAGCCAGATGCAAGTACTTATCTTTCAACAATTGAGGGCTGCTTCTCACTGTTTCTGGATGGCCAAGTAAACTGTCTGCTGCTGGGTCTCTCTCGATGTGGAAAACACCTCCTAAGCACCACTGCTTGCCTCACCACACACCATGAGCTGGTCCAGCCTGAAGGGCTCTGGCTCTCACCAGGTCAGGTCTGGTAACTCCTCACTGCTTCCAAACCATCTCTCCTTCTCCCTGACACTCAGTCTGATTCCTTAACTTTGCCTTTGATGTTCAGGGCTCCTAGATTGTTATGTATAATTGATTCACTTGTTTCTTCCCATCTGTGTTGTAAAAGGGACCACTGGAAGCATCTGACTTCTCAGCCATCTTGGCCCCACTTCACATCAATTCTTCTTCAGGCTTCCTTTTTCATTGTCCAGCTTTCACATGCATATGAAGATATTGAAAAGGCCATGGCTTCGATCAAGTGCCCCTTTGTCATCAAAGTGACATCTTTGCTTTTTAAGATTTTAAAGAGGTCTTTTGCAGCAGATTTGCCCAGTGCAGAACATTATTTGATTTCTTGATTGCTGCTTTCATGGGCATTAATTGTGGATCCAAGTTAAATGAAATCCTTGACAGCTTCAGTATTTTCTCCATTTATCAAGATGTTGCTTATTGGTCCAGAGTGAGGATTTTGTTTTTTCTTTACACTGAGGTTAATCCATACTGGAGGCTGTAGTCTTTGAACTTCATCAGTAAGTGCTTTAAGTCATCTTCACTTTTGGCAAGCAAGATTGTGTCATCTGCATATCACAAGTTGTTAATGAGCATTCCTCCTATCCTAATGCTGGGTTCTTCTTCATTTAGTCCAACTTGTTGTATTATTTGATCAGCTTAGTAGAATTCAATTCCATGTGGTTGTAGGACTGAGGTCTCCATTTCCTTGCCGGCTTTCAGCTAGGGTCATTCTCAGTTTCTAAAGGACTTCTGCATTCCCTGACTTCTGATTTATTTCCTCCTCAAAGCCAGCAGTGGCAGGTCAAGTCCTTCTCACACTTCAGATCTCTTTGAACTCCCTTTCTGTCTCACGTCTCCTGTTTTCCCCTCCTGCCACATATCTCTGACTGACTCTTTGGCCTCACTCTTCTGCTTTTAAGGACTCATGTGATTGCACTTGGACTATCCAGGTAACCCAAGTTAATCTCCTTAAGTTAGGGTTAACTGATTAGTAACCTTAATTCCATCTGCAAAGTCCCTTCACAGCAGTACCAAGACCAATGTTTGATTCAAAAACCAGGGAACGGAAATCTTGGGGAAATATATTTAGAACTCTGCTTAACCATCTTAGCACAAGCAAACAGGAATAAGAATGTCCAAATGAGGAGTTCTGGCAAAATGCCGCTCTAGGCAGAAGCACCATGCCATCCCTCCACAGCAAAGATCCGAAAAACTAAGCCAAACAGAGAATACAACAATCTTGAAACCCTAAAACATCAAATGAAGAGATAAAGAACTCAGCCAAGCACCAAATGGAGTGAGAAAACTGACAGAGAA
>NW_004445534.1:0-1234 GCF_000243295.1 Trichechus manatus latirostris | reverse complement strand
GAGCTCCATTCGAGTGTGGAGCTGCTTCCTGGTCAGGGCTACCGCGCTGGTGGGATCCTGGGGCTTTTGTTCGTTTTGAATTGTTTGTTTTCTTTTCCTTTTCTTGAGTTGGGAGCCCTTTCTGGCCAGGCGGAGCTGCGTGGCAAGGAACTCCCCTTCCGCTTCCACAGACTTGCGGAGGGATCCTTGAGGACATTTCTTTTTTTGATGGTTTTTTTTTGTTTTTTTTTCTGTTTTTTTGTGGGGGGCTTTCTAGGTTTTTCTTTTTTTATTTGTTTTGTTTTCTTTTCCCTCCTCTTCCCTTTTTGTCTTTCTTCATTGCTCAGTTTCTCATCTCTCTATATCTTCCTTCTGTTTGTGATCCCTGAATACCGGGCGTTGTATGCCTCTGCGCCTTCTGCCCAGGCTGTGCTGCGACAGCTGAGAGCAACTTCCCCAGACCTCATAGCTGCATCGTGGGATCCCTGGGAACTTTGCGCTTCTTTAACCTTTCTGATTTTTATTCGTTCATTCTTTTCTTTTCTTCCTCTTCCCATTTCTGTTCTTCTCCATTTCATAGTCTCTCATCTCTCCATTCCAATGGCAAGCTCCCCTAGCATTCTTTTTTGTTTGTTTATATGTTTTTTGGCTCCTGTTCCACTCTCCTCTCTCCTCTCACCCAGATCCATCTTAGCTCCACAAATAACCATCTCCCTGCTGCATCCTGCCTACCTGCACCATGCGCTTGACATCACACCACCAAGCAGTGCAGGCATGGCCTACTGGAACCTGCCCAGCACTGATTACCGACCTACCCTGGTGGCTGTAGTGAGTGCCACAAACAACCCATCCCAGTGCCTCCTCTTCAGCTAGACCTTCCCTGCTGTACCATATCGGAGTGACTGAACCTGCCAGTTGGAGAAGGAGGTGAAAAGTATTGAGCACACAGACGAGCAAACAACAAAGAACACACAGTCCGCCTGCTCAGACATAGTCAAATTTAAAAAAAAAAAAAGGGATGAAACAAACAAATCTACAATCAATAAACAAGAAAAATAACTACTGATGCCCTGAAAACAGCAAACAATATCAAAACATTTACAAAAACAGGACAGGATGGTTCCAGTAGGCTTCCAAATTAAAACACCATATGACTCTCCTGTGGAAGAAAATGCACTAGAAGTACCTGTTAGGGGATTCAAATCTCTAATACTCGGAATTTTCCAAGAACTGAGGCAAAAAGCTGACAAACATG
>NW_004445533.1:4472-6351 GCF_000243295.1 Trichechus manatus latirostris | reverse complement strand
GTCTGGCAAGAGAAAATATCTCCAAATGCAAATTTTCTGTGAGGCAGACAGTAAAATAACTTTGCACTTGAGTAGTTAAAAATACAACTGCTCCCTGTGTAAATGTTGTTGACTGCAAACAACTCTCCATACTGGATATAATTCTCCCATTACAACTGAATCAGGGAAATATTTATCTGGCACCTAGTATGTGTCGGACAATTTGCCAAGCACTTTATTCACACTCTCTTATTCAACTGTCTTACAACCATGTGGGATATATACTGTTACCCCATCTTATGGATTAGAAAACTGAGGTCAGTGCGTAATCACCCAAGTTCACATAAGCAGTAAGTGGTGGAATCAGAACTCCAGTTCGTCTGACACCAATGCCCAAGCTCTTTTCAAACAGCAGACTATCAGAAAAGGAAAGGTGTCAAACTTACCCGTACTAATAATAAACTTTGTCCCAGGGTCAAACACTTTAAAAATATAATTACATAATTACAAATGAGCACTTCTTAAAAACCCCTATGTGTACAAAGCCAAATCCTATTACAATATTTGTACAACAAGGTCAGTGCTGTCCCTTAATATAGGGATTTGTTTAAAAATCTCTCCTAAGATTTCTGAATCTATATCCCACCACATTCCTCCATCATTTTTTTCTACACATTTTTGCTATTATTCCAAATAAATTGTTTCTTGCCTCCCCTTCATTTCCTTGAAAAAATTGCATTCTTCCAATACTTACCTGTGACAATAAGTTTTGTTCCATCGCCAATGAGTTGTTGGTAATAATTCCACAGTGATTCAACCTGTATCAAAAACTTTCGACTATTTTAGCTTCTCTCAGTTCTTCAATTTCTAGTGGGAATATGATGGTCTGGGTTCAAGAGACCAGAGTTCTTGTCCTGGTTCATTTTGCTAATAAGTCCTGAGGCTAAGCAAAGCCAGTAACTTAAAGTTTTTGCTGCTATTATTGAACTGAAAACAATGATGTTTGTGTAAGTCAGTTGAACATCACTACCAGCCCAGCACCAATGAGAGACCAAAATGAAACCAAAATGTTTTCATGCTTTATCCCAAAATATAGAGAAAACCCCTTTGCCATCAAGTCAATTCCGACTCATAGCGACCCTATAGGACAGACTACACCTGCTCCATAGGGTTTCCAAAGAGCAGCTGGTGGATTGAAACTGCCGACGTTTTGGTTAGCAGTTGTAGCTCTTAACCATTGTGCCACCAGTGCGCAGAATACAGAGAAGAGATCATTAATAAAATACCATTTTGATGTCTCTCACTTAAAAGATCTCCTTCAAGCTAAGTATTTTAAACCAATAACTTACACCCATGGCTTACAGACAAGGTCTTCAAACATTTTAATCTCTAGCCTGAGTCTATCTTTTCTGTATATTGTAAAAGGACAATTTCAATCTGCCTACAGGGAGGGAAGGAAAGAAACCATTTACAGATCAGATTTGCTTCCATATCCAGTAACTAGTAGTTGCAAAATTACTGTTTATATACTGAGACCAAGAACATGGTTCGTCAGATCAGAGTTGATCCCAACTTGTCTTTTCTAAAAAACATCTATCAGTTTTTCATGACCAGAGCAAAAATAGAGGGGGGAAAAAATTTACTTACCAAAGGGAGTTACTATGAGCTTCGTCCCTTCTGCAAAAATCTTGATCCGTTCTGAGCTATCACACTGTATAGCTTCTACAAAAATCTTAGCCTTCTTCTAAATTCATGATGTGGCTAACACTTAAAAAGTTTTACATTGGCAATTTGATCTTCTGGACTGTTTCAGAAATCTTTGAATATAGGCTTTGTGATATCTGACATTTCATAAGTTTTTCGCAAATAAATTGACCCAAATGTGTTTTCCACTGAGGCA
>NW_004445533.1:0-3983 GCF_000243295.1 Trichechus manatus latirostris | reverse complement strand
TCTCCTATAAAATAATGAATTCCTTGATGAAGCTAGAAACTTGGGGGAAAAAATCCAGTTCTCCTGTATGTTGAAAGAAGAAGCCTCTTGAAGGCTGTTCTGTAATCCTCTGCCACTCCACTCCCAGCACGGGAAAATCCAGTTGCAGGTATCAGCTGAATGTTCCCTGGGGTACAGATGAGGTGCCCAGCTGTAAGGAGTCAGAGAGGACAGGCCCTAATGATCGTAATATCCACCCAGATCCATCTTGTCCTTACTGCCCATGAGCAGACACTGTCTTTAACCCCAGGGATGAAGGTATGAATGTGGTCACCCTGGACAATTCTCCCGTCACAGTGACTCACAGCCTTCAGTTCAGTTGTGGAGGATGAGAGGGTTGGATGAAAATTATGTTTGGAGAGTATGTTTTTTTTTAACTGAGGAATTCCAGTTATTGGTACAGAGCTGTTAAATACTCTGCATCTATTGTAGAAGTGGATGAAGCCCACTCAATCCCTGATACTTTGTCCTCTGTTTTCCCTTATTCTAAGACCATGAGGAGAATTATCAAGATCCTTAGGGGCTGTCTATATTTCAAGATCCATGAAGGATTTAAGGAGTAAAATGCAAAAGAGTAAGTAATGAGTTATGAAATATTTTTTTAAAGGTACTGAAATGTAAGTGCCATATGAAGGAAATAGACAGGTTTTACTAAAGAGAATAAAACAAAGCTTAAATCAATGGAGAGACATACAATAATCATGGAAGAAAAAGTTCAATATCATAAAGATGGCAATGCCTCCTGAATTCACATATATATTGACAGCAATTTCAATCAGAATTCCAATCAGAACTACAACATTTCATTTTTTGGTTGTATGGTGCAAGGGTTGGGGGTAAGCTAACCAAGTTGATTTTAAATTCTGTAAGGAAAATAATTGAAAAAATACTTTGAGAAATAATAGTGTCTTGGTCATCTAGTGCTGCTGTAACAGAAATATCACAAGTGGATGGCTTTACCAAACAGAAATTTATTTCCTCACAGTAAAGTAGGCTAAAAGTCCAAATTCAGGGCATCAGCTCCTGGGGAAGGCCTTCTCTCTCTGTCGGTTTTCTCATCAATTTTCCCCCAGACTAGGAGCTTCTCCTCATGGGGACACTGGGTCCAAAGAACATGCTCTGCTCCCTGCACTGCTTTCTTGGTGGTATGAGGTCGCCAGTTCTTTGCTTGCTTCCTTTCCCTTTTATCTCTTGTAAGATAAAAGGTGGCACAGGCTACACCCCAGGGAAACTCCCTTTACATTGGATCAGGGATGTGACCTTAGTAAGTGTGTTACAATCCTACCCTAATCCTCTTTAACATAAAATTACAATCACAAAATGGAGGACAATCACACAATATTGGGAATCATGGCCCAGCCAAATTAATACACACATCTTTAGGGGGACATAATTCAATCCATGACGTTCCACCCTTTGGCCCCCCAAAAATCACATCCTTGGAACATGCAAAACATATTCATCCCATCATATCATAGCAAAAGTCTTAACTCCAAATCCAGAATCAAAAAATTCCTCTTCATCCGTGAAATCTAGAATACAAGTTATCTGCTTCCAAAGGTACAATGGCCTAACAGGCACATGCTAGACATTTCCATTACAAATGGGAGAAACTGGAGGGAAAGAAGGGATAACAGGCACCAAGCAAGTCAGCAGAACACATTACATTAGCCCTCAAGGCTTTAACAATAATCTTCTCTTCTCTGAGACAATTTACACAATGACCCTGCCTTCCAGACTCTAGGTATTGGCCACACTGTCCAGATTCTGAGTGGAGGCCCCTCGGCCCTGGGCTTCAGCTCTGCCTTCCAGGCCCACTGAGATGGCAACTCTGCTCCCTTGGCTTTAGGCGCACCATTTTCCTAGTCCATCTGAGTGGCACCTCCACCCTTAGGAACACCAGAGGCCATGGCTCCACCCTTTGAAACCCCTGAGGTCATGGCCACATCTCTTGAGACTGAGGCAGCTCTGCTTCTTGTGTTCCTTGTGTCTTCAGCTTCTGCTTCCTGTGGCCTCTCAGCCCTCAGGCCTCAAGCCCACGTCTGTCCTGCTGGGGCAAGTGTTCTAAAGCTCTGTAGCTCCACGGATAAGTGCCTGGAGGCACCCCACTCCGCCAGGAAGCCTCCTGCGCACAGGCACTCAGCTCCCTTATTCCGTGGGTCAGCAAGTCTAGCTCCACAGGTAAGTGCCTGGAGGCAAATAATGAAGAGACATTTGGCATAGTAGATCTTAACACTTATTACAAACCTTCTAACATAATATGATATTGGTATAAGAATAATGAAACAGATAAATGAAACATGATATGGCATTTTTAAATTGTAGGGAAATGATAGATAATTCAAAAACTGGCATTGAGACTTTTGATTATTGGGAAAACAAAAGTAACTTTCTACCTCATACCACGTAAAAATACGTTTCAAGTAGATTAAAATTTAAATAAAAAATCCTATAAAGACGTGAGATAGAAACAACATTTAGGACAATAATTATGTGCACTGAGTAGAGGAACTTAGAATAGGAAGAGGGTAGGAGACACCTCATCTTAATACATCAATTTTTTATTGTTGTAAAAATATAGAAAACACAACATCTGCTAATTTGACATTTTCCACAAGTGCAGTTTAGTGACACCAATTACATAAGAGTAAACAATGAAGACTTACTGAAGGTTTTATGATACATGAGATGTGTGCTTTAGGATGATGAATGCATGAGCAGAAAGGAAGGTGGACTGGTCAGAGAAGCAATTCTGATGAAGCAGATGTGTTGGAAAACGAGAGGCAATCAAAGGTCTACATTACTGCAGTGACAGTGGGTATGACCAGAAGGCCTGATGCAAGTAACACGTTGACTAGAGTTTTAATAGTATTCTCATGAGGTGAATCAAATTACCGTCTTAGGATGTTGAGAGTGAAGAAAAAAGCAATGCAGAATCAGAAAGACCAAGTTCACTCCTGGTGATGTATCCTTGGGCACACACACTCCTCAGAGCCTCAGTTTCCTCATCTTAAATAAGTGGATGATAATGTCTGTCTCTTAGGTTTTTGTAAGTCTCAAATGAGATAAATGAGTGTCTAGAATAGAGCCTGGGACATACTAGGTGTACAAAATTGTTGATTTTCTTTTATCATAGATGCAAAAATTCAGGTGCAAAGAAATTACTTTCTATGAAAGAATGGAAACACCTTAACTTGTGTATAAATATTAATAATTTTATCTCTAACTCTGCTTTATGTAACATACCCATGCACACAACCCACTCCTCATTTTCTGAGGTGATCAACTGAGGCAACTTAAATCCTACTTCAAACAGAGTGAGGAATGAATAAATACATGTGTAAATAGTAAATAAGTTAGGTGAAATAAAGCACAAGTTTCAACTGAATTGCTTGGACTTTGGCATTACTTTTCCAGGTTTGGCATTGATAACTTGCATAGTTAATAACTTCAACCAAATTTGGTAAACCATCAAAAAATATGAAGATACATCTCGTTTCATTTGAGATTTTGGTTGCCATCATGAAACAAAATAATAATTTATACTTTTTTTTTCATATTGGTTTATCCTCTAGAAATTTTGATGGTTTTTAATAAAATCTAGCACGTGAGTTATTTACAGAGACATTGATAAGAAAAATGGCTAGGCTGCTGTCTTAAAGCAAAATGAGCATATTATCTGAAATCTACAAGAGGTAAAAATCACATACTAACTTAACTTATGAACTACTTCCTTTCACAGGTATGGAAATCATGAAGACAGGACCATCTTTGAATTCTGCATACCACACCAAGAGAAATGAAAGCATATGTTCATAGAGCATTACTCGTGGTCACCAAAAACTGAAAACAATTCAAATATTCTTCAACTGGTGAATGGGTGAAAAAAAAATGTGTTACGTCGAGAGGTTCTGGCAAGATGGCGCTCTAGGCAGAAGCACCAC
>NW_004445532.1:5584-6400 GCF_000243295.1 Trichechus manatus latirostris | reverse complement strand
GCAACACAAGGCTAAAAGGAAGGCACCTTTACAAAGAACTACATATTTGAAAAACGAAATAATTCTGTCAGGAGTCGGGGAGGGAGGGATATGGTTTAGGGAATGTTTCAAAGAGGATGTCACGTTTCTGAGCTAACTCTTAAAAGAGCGAGCCAGAGTTCACAGCAAGGAGGGAGCAGAGGCGACTTTTAAGCAGAAGAAAGAGCAGCAACGGGGAAACAATTATCAATTAATTTCAGACAATTTTCTGGGAAATATGTGGGTAATTATCCTCATATAATAAACCTACTTTGCAATAATAATGGGAAGGCAGTTTAAGGAGCAGTTTAACGAATATGGGCTTTGGAGCTAGATAACCCAAAGTTTGAATATGCAGTCCTTAACCTGCTACTTGTCTATCCATGGACTAGTTGCTTCTTTAAACTTTCTGAACCTTGGCTTGTCATCTTTAAAATAAGCAGAACATCTCTTAGCTCACGTGATGGCTATATTTAATAAAAGAACATACCTAAAGTCGGTACTCCATAAATGCTGAGGGATGTCTCTTCCTTTCTCCTTCAGAGAAACAGGGTGGGGTCATAGAGCATTGAACCTGGTTACCTTGAGTATTTGGGGGAAATCATTTTATTAATTTAAAGCTCCCATGGATATTATTTTCAATTAACTTTTTTGCATAATGTATTAAATCTATTTATTATAAATCTAGATGAAAATTCAATTGTATGTACACATATAGACTAACAGAAGTCACATATAAAAAAATATTCTCTACTGACCTCCACCAGGAAAACTCTGAACACAGACATATATTTTTAC
>NW_004445532.1:3884-5315 GCF_000243295.1 Trichechus manatus latirostris | reverse complement strand
AGAGCCAGGTGCCTGGGCCAGACCAACACTCACCACTGCGCAACTGGACACATACAAAACACAGACAGCACCAGGACCTGCAAGCTGCTGCTGGGGTAGAACTGGAATGAGGACTCACAAACTGGGCAAGCGTAACTAATCCCTGCTTCTCACCTCGACTTTCAGTTAGACCGCTGGGAAGGCTCAGCAGCAGCAGAATGGGGTAGCAGATGTGCCTGCTATAAAGAATGTAGCATCCCCTGGGGCAGAGACTCAGAAAATGTCAGCGCTGCTAACTCTGAAGCTATAGCCAAACTGATTATCATGTGAGTGAATATGCTAAGAACAAACTGTTTCCCGGCCTCTTCAGCCACACCTGGGCATTCGGATGCTGTATGCCCACCAGTCTTTATTGAAACGTATCTTGCGTCCCACCTTGTGCTGGGAATTCTGGGGAAATCTGCGTTCTGAAAAATGAGATGCTTGTAATCAACTAATGTACGTTTATATAGCTAACAAACATCACCAGATTCAATAATTGTGTTTTGTTCCAGGTAATATTTTCCAAATGCCTCCTCTTTATTAGACAGTGTGCCAGCAGGAGGGATACAACCTGCTCCAAGGAGTTTACTATTTGGTGGGGAGTCAAAAGAGAGTATTGAATATGATGGATGCTAGGAAACCGCACAGGTCGTAGAACGAAGTGCTACGGGAAGACAGAAGGAAGGAATTGATTTTGACTGGAGTATCTGGGAAGGCTTCGTGGAAGAGCTGGCCTGTGGACTGTTGTTACCACAATAATGCGGATTGGAGCTGCCTGCTGCAATAGCCAATTCTGAGACAGGGGTGAGGTGAGCAGCAAGACTTCTATTATGTATCAATATATAGGAGACAGAGAGGAATAGAGTCCTCCAAAAACCCGTCTCCCTTACTAGAGATCGGCCGAAGGCTTTTATAGGGACAGGATTATGAGTCTTAGAAGTTTGTGTTAGTTCCACTTTGAGGTGGTCACGTCCCAGATGAGTTAATCTTCTACTGATATTCTTGGGGGTTATCTGGCGACATCCTGGTTTTCTTGTCTCAGTATGGGGCTTTGTTCGTTTTTTCATTCCTGGATCATTATCACTTGTTTTCCACCCTCCAAGGAGGAATACTGGTTAATCTTAAACTTTTTATAGAGACTGGAATGGGAGGGAAAAACAAGATCATGAGACAACGCGGGGGTTAGCAATGGGGAGTAATCATAGTGAGCCAGACCTACGCAGCCTCTTCCGCTGTGACCTAAGGACAGAAGAGGAGGGTTTCAGGACACAGAAGTCAGCTATGCATGGAAGGCCAGATAGAAAAAGTTTCATTGCAGGCAGAGGAAACAAGGGGAGAAGAGGAACAGGAGTCTAAAACAAGATGGGGTATTTCTGTGAGGGGAGGCATAAAATGATGAGAGAAGGGAGT
>NW_004445532.1:0-1313 GCF_000243295.1 Trichechus manatus latirostris | reverse complement strand
AGTAAAAAGGAGGCAAATGAACAGATGCATAGGACAAAGTCTGGGAGGGTTCCCAAAGCAGAGCTTCCACGTCCAAAAAGAGATACACTACCCTGTTATGTGCATCAGTGTCTTTTACCACCCCGGAAGTCCATGGAGCTTCAGTTTCCAGAGCTTTTTATTGAGGGTTTCGCTACATAGGCATGACTGAGCAATTGAACTCATCCTCCGGCCCTCCTCCCCAGACGTCAGGCTGATAATACTCAGTGGGTCTTTTTTGCCTGACCAGCTCCCATCCAAGAGTCACCTCCTTAAAATAAACCTCAGGTGTGATCTGGAGCCCTCATGGACAACAAAGACTCTAATCACTGGGGAAATTCCAATGTTTTAGAGGTTATTTTTCAGGAACCAAGGACAAAGCCCAAATTCTTCAGGCAAAGTTAATTAGGAACCCCATAAAACCACACACACAACAAAATTCAATAATTAAATATTAAATGTAAAAATGTACTTTTGGGACTGTTGCTTTTATATTTTTGGATGAATGGTATCTATTTGTAGAATAAAACAGTGGACAATATAAATAATATTCCCAATTTTTATCCTTTAAATTGTTCACACATATGAGAATGCGGGGAGTTGTGTTACAGAAATGACTCAATTCTTTTAGGTCCTTCCAGAATGCCAAAATTCACATAGTCATTTATCATCAAACATTGTTTTTAATGATATAGTAGCTGACAACTCAATTCCTTTACTTTGTTGAACTCAAATAACCCACCTGACATAAAATGATTGATAATCCTGTCATTAGAGTCATTCATTTCCCCAGTTTCTGGGAAATATATAAAAAAGGCTTTACCGAGGTTTATCAAAGGAGGGTTTTACTTATATCTGTTATTCTTTCACTTAGAGGCATTTTGTTTAACCCAATAAACCTAGAAAGGGTTGGGAAATGGAAATACTGTTAATTTTAAGATAACTTTGCCAAAATACTACTTTAAAAATAAAATATAATAAATGATTGTTAAATAAAATATTTTATTTTATATACGTGTATATATGTATCTAAGGAGCCCTGGTGGCAGAGTGGTTAAAGTGCTTGGCTGCTAACCAAAAGTCGGTGGTTCAAACTCATCAGCCGCTCAGCAGGAGAAAGATGTGGCAGTCTGCTTTCTACAGATTTACAGCCTTGGAAACCCTATGGAGCAGTTCTACTTTGTCCTGTAGGGTTACTATGAGTCAGAATTGACTCAATGGCTGTGGGTTTGGTTTGGGTTTTGGTATCTATATATGTCTAATACAAATATTACATGTTTTAAAGGTATCTGGAA
>NW_004445531.1:5676-6386 GCF_000243295.1 Trichechus manatus latirostris | reverse complement strand
GATGTACTGACACAGTGGCTGCAGCAATGGGCTTAAATACAGCAACAATTATGAGGATGGCCCGGGACCGGGCAGTGTTTTGTTCCATTGTACATAGGGTCCCTATGAGTCAGAAACAACTTGACGGCACCTAACAACCACAACAGAAGTGCCTAAAGTTTACTGGATATTGTGTAAGTGCTTTGAATGGAATATTTTAAAATGAATAGAAATTAGAAAAGTAGGAATGGGAGAGGAGTGAAGTGGAAGGCTTTCTAAGCAATGTCTCAGCCCCAATAAAATTAGATATCATCAACCTGAGGTTGCACCGTTCTGTTGTTCAGAATTGTCCACTAGTTACAAAGTCCTTGATATAGGAGTGAGAAGTCAAGGTGTAGATTAACCCTGTAATATAGCAATGTAGATTCGCTGTGTGGATGTAGTGGAAGGTCAAGCAATCGTAAAGAGATACTGAGAGTCTTAGATGGAATGAACCTGACTGTCCTCGCTGGATAGGGAAAGAAGGCAAAGTCAGGGGAAAAATGAAAGGTCTAATCTGGGAAAATGGATACTTTGAAGAGACTCCAGATTCTATCAGGTTTTAATTTGGAGGGGATATTAATTTCAGGTAACGTAAAGTACTTGTATGTTCTCAGGAGCATAGGTTGCTGAAATCATGTAATAATGAGAAAGACCTGCAGTGTCTTCTGATGAACTTCAAAACAGACCAT
>NW_004445531.1:3375-4664 GCF_000243295.1 Trichechus manatus latirostris | reverse complement strand
TGGCAACCTCATGTATAACAGCGAAATGTTCCCTGGCCTGGTGCCCTTCTGTCTAAATGTTTAAAAAGAGCTGACGTAAGTGACCTTAAGTTATGAAGAAGAAGAATGATTATCTCTGTTGGGAGACATCTGAACTCCCTACTTGCTTTTCGAGTCTCTAATGGAGACATAAGAGGCTGTCGGAGGAAGGGGAGCCCAGTGCTCCTCACCTGTCTCCTGCACAGGCGCCTGATGGGTACCACAGTGTTTCCTGCTTCTGTGTTAATCATTGTCGTCTCTTGTTAACCTTCTTTTAGAAGGTAAATACACTCAAGGAAAGTATTCATTGATTTGTTAATAAATACTTTTGTGTGTTTACTTGCCAAATGTGTATTTCAGGTAACATGGTGTATTTTTTAATAGAATAAAAAGAAATGAATTGTTGTAACAGTTGGCACTAGATTAGGGAAGGAGCTGTATTTGTTCGGGAAAATACCTTGGTAAATGGCTTGGTGTGCCACAGAACCTGAAGCCATGGGTTTTCTGGAGAAGAGGAAACAAAGCTAAACCACTCTAGGTTAAAACAGGGATTTGAAGGCAAGAGGAGTGAAAGAAGATAGGGTTGAGCTTCAGGGTGAAAAGTGGTCAGAGGATTTATTTTCAGTGTCAGTTGCCTGCACCTGGGTCCGCTGTGAAGTCTTCTGCCAACTCCTGGAGGGTTTCAGAAGATGTGCTACCCAGGCGGTGACTGGTATGAGAGGGATCTTCAGGCAGAGCGAGCGGCTGGAAGCTCTGCAGCACTAGTGCTCTGGGAAGTGGCTGCAAGATTCATGAACAGAAGTAATGGAGCCAGAGTGCAGAGCCAGGAGAGCAGATACATTTCCACTTACTCAGACATCCTTACAGACCCAGGGTGCCCTCTGACTGGAGTGTGGGGGTTATGGAAGAGGGCAGAATATCCCAACTAACCTCAGGGTTATAAGCTTGTAGGATATTGTTTGTCTCCTTGGGTGCTATAGACTGAGAATGCCATGGCCATTGGAGAAAGATTTGGAGAAGGGGAAGCAGCTGGTTTCAAACACCAGCTTCTTTTCCTATTTGCTTGAACGTATCCAAAGCCATGAATCCTTTCACAATACTTGACGTAGGTTACAAGTTCTAAGTTGAATGGCATGTAGGAATTCAAATAATACTTGTGAGTGTTGTATAACAGTATAAGAAAATGTTAGGTACTAAAAATCAGGATCCAAAATTGCACACAATATTAAGAGCCTCAAGAGAAGCGCAGTGAACATAATAGTAGTTATGTT
>NW_004445531.1:0-1531 GCF_000243295.1 Trichechus manatus latirostris | reverse complement strand
GTATAGTGTCTGCTCTGTACAATGCAGTGTGGACATTAGATACCATCTTCAGTCATGTGTTTCATGTGTATTAGATTCATACCCACCACAAAGAATACATAACGTCTGCTCTGTATAATACAGTGTGGACCTTAGATACCATCTTCAGTCATGTATTTCACGTGTATTAGATTCATACCCACCACAAAGAATACATAGCGTCTGCTCTGTACAATACAGTGTGGGCATTAGATAACTTTTTTATTCATACATTTTGTATTACGTTAGATTCATGCCCATCACAAAATAACACACTTTGTGAGCATAAGAGTTGTACCTTATATCGTTTTTGTGTTCCCAACAGCACTGAACACAGTATTGGGCCTAATGGTTGGGTAATGAGTAATCGTTGCTGTAGGTAGAATACAGTGGGAAGTGATTCATAGATCCTAGGACCTGATACTATGGTTCCCAAAGCCATGTCCTAGTGAGTACCCGATAGAATGAGAACCACATATATAGGTCAGTCTTTAAAATGTGCCAGTCAGTGGTGTTTCTGTATTTCTATGTTCCTATAGTAATAGGATTAACATGCTGACCCTTTTAATATGATAAATTTTGAAATATTAAGTCATTTTCCTCCGTTATTGAAAGCTTTTTCTCTGTGTCTGCTCTGTGGGAGCACAGAGGGAATCCCTAGGTGAGGCCTCCCCTTTCACAGTGTACGGACAGTAGTACGAATCTTACAGAAATGTGAGGATAGCATGAGGTGATTTAAAAGAAATTCTTAGTTCAGTAACTACAGCAGAGTCAAACCGTTTGGTGTCAAGTCGATTCCAACTCATAGCAATCCTACAGGACAGAGGAGAACTGCCCCATAGGGTTTCCAAGGAGCAGCTGGGGGATTTGAACTGCTGACCTTTTGGTTAGCAGCTGAGCCCTTAACCACTGTACCACCAGTGCTCCAGAACATAGTAGGTCCTCAGTATATAATTGTTGAATGATAAATGAGGTGATTATGTAGAGTCCAATAGGTGTATACATAAAAACATACTCTATATGTTTTATAGGTAAGTGATAAATTCTGCAAAAAACAAGACTTTCTATTCTTAGTGTTAGAATAAGTTACCTGTGAATTACCCAACTGTGACGGTTAAGGTTATGTGTCAACTTGGCTAGGCTGTGATTGTCAATGATTTAGCATATATTATGTAATCATTATAAGTTTGTGATTTGATGTGAGCAGCCATCACTTGAAAGGGAAGTTTCCTCGGGGGTGTGGCCTGCATCCAGTATGTATGGATGTTCTGGCAAAGCTAGCCCTCTCTCGATCCTGCATCTGACTCATCATCCTCTGACCTCTGGTTCTTGGAACGTGAGCCAGCAGCCTGCCTTCCAACCTACCACTTCTGGGTTCGTCAGCCCCTGCAACCACATGAGTCAGGAGCAGCCTCCAGCCTGAAGCCTGGCCACAGATTTGGTACTTGTCAGCCTCCACAACTGCTTGAGCCATTTCCTTGAAATATCCCTCTCTCTCTCTCTCTCTCTCTCT
>NW_004445530.1:0-6427 GCF_000243295.1 Trichechus manatus latirostris | reverse complement strand
GCAAAAGAAGGTGACACAGGGAAGCAAGGGGCCATCTTCAGTTTTGAAGCGTGGTTGTATTTTAGCCCACTCTATGGCCCAGAGACCCATGTGTGTCAGAGCAGAAGTGTGCTCCACAGGGTTTTCAATGGCTGATTTTTTAGAAGTAGATCTCCAGACCTTTCTTCCGAGGCACCCCAGGTTGGACTCACCTTCCAGTCTTCTGGTTAGCAGCTGAGTGCTTTAACCGTTTGCAACAACCCAAGGGCTCCATGAGTCGGAGTTGGCTCAGCAGCAGCTGGTTAACTGCTACGGCCTGGGAGAAGGGCCGAGGCGCCAGGGGGGGTCCCTGGGAGGTGCAGAGGTGGGTGTAGTTCCGCTGAGCTGCCTGAAGCGGGAGGGGCCAGCCCTGCCCTGGCAGAGTTTCTGTGGCAGTCGGGGCTGGACGCCCACCTGTCAGGGGTGCTACAGGGAGATGTCCTGCCAGGGGGCCATCCAGAGGTGGGTATCGGTGACCTCTGGTATTCCTCGGCGCCCAGGTTCTAAAATTCCACAGCATGCTTTGAGAAGGGACTGTTCTGCGGTCACTGAGTCTAAGGGCCTTGGTAAAGTGAGTTACACAGAGAAGCGGCGAGCTCTGGCCCTACTTTCACAAGTCAGGAGCAAATGAGGGGATGATTGCCAGGGGCCCCACCTGAGCACAGGCACCTTCCACTCCTGAGAGGCCTGGGAGCCCCTCCTGTCCTGTAGGCACCCCTAGGACCCCACCTTGTGAGCCAGGGCTGGACAGTCCCCAAGAGGCAGTGACCAGATGGGCCCACTACCCTCACAGAGTCATCCTGCCCCCTCCATGCCCACTCCATTAAATCCTCTGTGGGCTCAGAGAGAAGGAGACTCTGGAGGAAGTTTAGGGGGGCTCCTTTTGGTGAGTCGGAGGCCAGCCCACTGTCTCTGTGGGCCTTTTGACTCTCCTCTGTTCCACAGTAGCTCGTCCTGAAAGTGGTAGGCCTCAAGAGGCCTGGGTCAAAGCAAACCATGCAGGGACGTAATACCTCATCTCAGCTCCGTTCTGAGGAACATAATGCTCTCTGCGGACACCTTTGCATTTTCCTGGGATGTCTGTGAGGAGGAGGGTCCCTGTGTGGTACAAACAGTTAATGCACTTGCTAACTGAAAGGTTGGAGGTTCAAGTCCACCCACAGGTGCCTTGGAAGAAAGGCCTGGTGGTCTACTTCTGAAAGGTCACAGCCATTGAAATCCCTATGGAGCAGTTCTGCTCTGAAACACACGGGGTCACCATGAGTCGGAATCGACTCCATGGCAACTGTGTGTTTTTCCTGTGACGTGGAGCTCCAGGGAGTGGGGGGAGTATCCAATAAGCAAGGTAAGCACGGGCTTACTCGTATTTACTTACTAATCACATCAGAGTGAAACCCATGTGAGATTGTTCACTACAAATTAGTAAGTAAGCACGAGTAAGCCCACGCTTACCTTGTTTATTGGATAATCCAGCCCTGGCTCCAGGTACCAAGAGTGAGCAGAGGCTGAGAGGCACCTCGCCCAAGGAAACGGTCAGTGGGCAAGGCGGAAATGGACGTTCAGAGAACTCAGATTCTCATTGAGTTCTTTAATCCCTGGGCTCTGAGCACATTGGCTGTCTTGGATCAAGCAGGAGGTGACTGAAGGGCTAGAAGGGGCCTATTTCCCGTCTGCAGTAACAGGCAGGAGTAGTCAGTGTCCACCCGGCGGGGAGGTTGGCTGCCCTCTCTCAGGCACGTCCCGACTGACAGGGTGGCTCCCTCTAGGAGGCTGGTTTCCTTTTCCTGCTTGCACAAGTGGAAGATCTGTTTCAAGGCTCAAACTTTCCTCTCCTTCCTTCCTTGTACACTTGCATCAGAACGGTCCAAGGTTTACTGCCGGGAATTAAAGTCGCGTGTTTTTTTTTAAGATAAGGGCACGTAAAAGCCAGCCCCTGTGGGATCTCTTTGGCAGGTGACGCCACAGCCAGCAGGCTTTTCCTTTTGATGCGGGACCAGGTTACAGTCAGCTCCCTGACTTCAGGGGGTCCTGGGGCTGGTGATTTAGTGGAGTGGGCATGGAGGGGGCAGGATGACTCTGGCGGGGTCATGGGCCCCTCGGTTCACTGCCCCTTGGGGACTGTCCAGCCCTGGACCCTGAGACCCCTCCACGTGGTCCCTGGGAAATGACTTTAGGCCAACAGGGCTGGGAGAGCCACGTTACCTCTGGAGAGATGGCAGGGGGGCAGGTGCACTCAATTCTATTCCCTGCTCCGCCCATAGTCGGTGGCCTCCTGCAAGCCATCTGCCACCCCCGCCCCGTGATGGGCGTGCCTGGGCTTCCGCTTACAGTCTTAGGAATATCTGAAAGGCCGGGTGGGCACAAAGTCCCCGAGTGTTTTGGGCAGCTGGGGAAACCTGCTGGGTGGGCAGGAAATCATGGTGGGCCAGTTAGTAGCCACACCTGCTCTTGGGGGGCTCCAGGCAGGACGGCTGGGAAGGGATTTGGCGTGTGGGCGTTGCTGAGACCATTGCTGCATTCTGGGAAGTGGGTATGGGAAGAGAAACCTCATGCCTTTGCGGGTTGCAGGAGCTGGGTCATTCTCAGCTGGGGTCCTGGGAGAAAAGCTTGTCATAGGTGCTTTGAGAAGTATAGAAGGGCAGCGCGTTTGCATCCCAGCTCTGTGGCCGAGGGATCCGGGCTGGCTGCCCCCTCTCAGAGCCTGTGTTTTTGCATCTGTAGGATGAAGATGAAAATGAAAATGGCTGCCCATCCACTCTGGGTAGTTGTGAGGACCCAGCGTTAAAGCAGGGCCTGGTGAGTGCAGGGTATCGTTACTCTTATCATTATTTCTTTTTTGGAGGCCTGGCCCGGCCCATGTGCCTGCTGCCTCCACTCCCCAGATCCACGTCCCAGGGCAGTCCTGGGTGGAGACCCCCTTCCTCAGTAAGCCCTCAAGGACAGAACTCGTCTTGGTCCATCTCTGTGTCCTCCGAAAGCATCCGGGCTGGGCCTGGTGTGGAGCTTGTGGAACCACAGTGAAGGGAGAGGAGAAAGCAGCTTGGGGTTCGAGAGCTGGGGTTTGCATCCTGCCTCCATCAAGGCACCCACGGGTGCTGTTTAGTGCATCTAGGCCTTAGTTTCCCTGGCTGTTGAACGGGGATAAGAAACCAAGGTGTGGGGTTGACACGAGGGTTAAAGGAGACACGTGTGAAATGTCTGGCACGTATAGTAAGTACCCGACACACGTACCCACCACCACTACCAGTTGCTGTCGAGTCAACTGCGACTCACAGCGACCCCATGCGTGTCAGTAGACTTGTGCTCTCATGGGGTTCTCAATGGCTGATTTCTACAGGTAGATTGCCAGGCCTTTCTTCTGAGGCACCTCTGGGTGGACTCGAACCTCCAACCTTTCAGTTAGCAGCTGACCACATGAACTGTTTGTACCACCTAGGGACTCCAAAATGGGAAATGGAGTTTCCCATGAAATTGAATAAACCTGGCTCTCTGGCCTCCAGCCAAATGAAGCTCTCTTTGGAGGCGGGCAGCTTCTGCAGAGGAGACATTGGGGGGCCCCGGGAGGAGGGGAGAAGAGAGGGGTGAAGCTTTTCCCTCCCATGAAAGTGAGGTGGAGGGTGAAATGGTGGGGTGAAGCCATCCTGGCTGCCCCAGAGTCAGGTCCTGACCTGACCCCCAGTGAGCACCCCGGGGGGCACGTGCCTGTGGTGGTCAGTGGTTGAAGAAGCTGTCCATGAGCAGCTGATCCAGGGAGCGAGTGGGAGGGGGACATCCTGGGCTGGAGCATCGCAGGGAGGAAGCAGGTGAAGGGGCTGGCTCCCATCCTCAGTCTCTTCCCACCCTTATCCGTGACTTCTAACCTCTGACATCACAGGGGCTTGTGAGCACTTGTTTCCCTCCGAGGCCTTTGTCAGGGACCACATTTGTTCAGGGCCCACCCATGTGCTTCTCCTCATTTAATCCTCAGCAGCCCTGGAGGGCGGTGCTTCTGTCTCTACAGATAAGGAAACTGACTGCAGCAAGGTGGGCAAGCGATTTGCCCAAGCTCCCGCAGCTGCTAGTAGGTGACAGAGCAAGACTTTGAACCAGATCCCTCCCTTCAGTGCCCAGTGTGCCCACCACCCCATACGGTGGCCCTCTCGGTGATCAGCGTCTTCTTTGAACCTCTTAGTTTTTTACCCAGTCCTGAGTGATAACATGAGAACATTGTCTAGACGGCTGAGAATGGGATCAGCAGGACTTAAGGGGCGTAAGTGGAGAGAGGAGGTCATCCGTGGCGTGGAGGCTGGAGAGGGCAGGCCCTGGGCTCAGAGTACAAGGGGGCCAGAAGAGCGGCCTCTGTCGCCCCCTGTGGCTGGTGGGTGGAGCTGCCACGCCTGCTGTGGTGCATGGCCTTGTTCCTACCTGCAGACTCTGTTGGAGGGGAGAAAGGTGGAAAGGCCTCGTCCCCGAGGGCTGACTCCTGGGCAAGGCCCCGGGTTTCCTTGACCCAAGCGTTGGCAGTAAGGCTGCTGAGTCCCTGCTGTGTTTGCTCATGCGGAGAGCTGTCTCCTCTCACCACCCATTCCACCTGCAGCCCCTCCTCCTCTGACCCATCACCACCAGCCCCCTTCCCACCCCAAGGGAATCTCTGTCCACCTGCCAGGGTCGTACACACTCCAGACTGGCCGGGCTCTGGCAGACTCTGACTTGTGACCACTGAAAAGAAATGACCTGAACTTGAAAGCCTCACTACTCAAAGTGTGGACTGTGGGCCGTACAGGGGCCTCCCTGGGCGCTTGATAGAAACGCACACTCTCAGGCCCACCAGGACCCGCTGAATCAGAACCACCTGCCTTTTAATAAGATCACGGGCAGCAGTGACGTTGAGAAGCACTGAGTGTTAAGAGTCACGTGTGTGTGCGGACAGATCCCGCTCAGACCCCAGGGCATGGGAAGGACCCCCTTTTGGGCACCTGGCTGGGATTTCGCTTGTGCACTTCAGACTCACGGGCTGCAGGAGCTGGGGCACTGCTCAGAGCCAGCTTTCAAGGCTACGCAGATAGAAATCCTCGTCACCGCCTCCCCGATGAAAGCATACGAACCTATGGAGTTACCCACTTGGGGGGATAGAGCCACTCACGGGGAGCCAGAAGTGGGATACCGTGTATATCCTATACTGTCTGTGTGCAAGCTGACCCTGCCCTGGACATCATTTCTGACCCTTTGCCTTCAAGCCCTCTGTCCACCCTGCAAGCCCCACCTGGAGAGATGACTGCTGGGAACTGGGTCCCTGGAGTCTAGACCAGACGGACAGTGTGCCTGTGGACCACAGCCCTCCTGGCTGAGGGGAGCTCTCAGTGTTGGCTGGGGGGTCCTCAGGGAAAGGCTGAGCTCGTCTGGCATGGAGTCTGCCCTGGAACCACGCACGGGGCAGCTGGCAGAGGGAATTGGAAATGCTCTAAGATTGGTCTTCCCGGCTCTTGGGTCCCAGGGGCTAGATTTGAATCTTGCTTCAGCTTCTTCCTAGCAGTGAGGCCTTGGGCCAGAAGGTTAGCTCCTCTGAGCCTGGCTTCCCTCCTCTGAGATGTGGGAATGGCAGTAGTGTCTGCCCACTGGGCGCTGGGAAGATTGAATGCACAGTGCCTGGAACAGAGCGAGGGAGCTGTGACACGCGTATGGTGACCCCATGTTGGCTCCGGGGGAGTTGGAAGGCCAGTGAAGCTTGTGATTGTGTTGCAGGGAGCTCAGTGTACAGGGACAGGCAAGTCCTCTCTCTTCATTTGGCCATGGTGGGGACTGGAGGTAGGCGGGAGCCAGGGTAGGGACAGGGCTCCCCCTGCTGGTGGGCCAGTGGGCCATGGGCAGAGCAGAGGAGGCCTGCCAATTAGCACAAGGCCTGTGTCCCTTCTGGGCGTTTCTCTTTGATACCCACTATCTCCATAATCCTGAGAAAGCCAAATCGCAGGTCAGCACATACTGCTCCCAGCGTTAATGGGGCTGCCACAATGAGCGTTGTGTGGAGGCCGCTGGCACCAGAGATGAGGGGTGGATAGCCACAGCAGCAAGTCCCTTTGTACTTTGTTCCTGCTGTTGTGTGGTGCCGTTGGGTGGATTTTCGACTCATAGCGACCCCATGTACAGAGTAGGGCTTTCTAGGCTGTAATCTTTATGGAAGCAGAAGGCCTACAAGAGTTCATTCAGCACAGCGCCCCCCTCACTTCACATACACACACCACCTCCACCCTGAGGGGCTTCCTTCCCCCACCCAGGCCACGCTCAGCATGTCGCAGCCCACAGGCAGGTAGGGCTTTGGGGCGTCTTCTTTTGGTTGGAGAACCATGAAGACTCAGGGCAAGAGGATCTTTAGCCACCTTGTGAGGGAGACGCGTACTCGTGAGCAGCCTCTGGGTGAGGTGGCCACACTGCA
>NW_004445529.1:5211-6390 GCF_000243295.1 Trichechus manatus latirostris | reverse complement strand
AAGATCTAAAAGAGAGTACACTTGATTACTTCACAATTTTTTTTAGATTTTCTCTCCTCTATCAAGAAATTGAGAGTGGAAATTGAAGAGGATTCATGTTTGGTGTGGTTTATGCAAGAAAGACAGTGAAGAAACCTAATCAGTGGACTCAGACTAAAGACAAAGGCCTTAGCCTACCACAAAGTTTTATAAACAAATGTGCAATTATGTGTTGCTAATTAAAATTAAAATATTTATAGTATTATATTTTTTAATGAATACAAATTGATTGACTTCCACTCCTGTTGATCTCTAATTAGAGAGTTTCCTTTCCACCTTTTCAGTTTACTGAAAGGGAAAGTAGTATCTAGGCCACTAAAGAAGTTTAAAAAAAAAAAGATACAAAGAAAGATTTAGCTATATAATATTAACATTTTCTTTTATAAAAATAATGTATACAGGCTAGGAAAAAGATTATCAAGAAATTAAACCAAAACAATAAAAAAGCACTTATATATCCTCTCTATGTTGAAAGATTTATTGATTCATTAGAAAATTCTACTACCCAGCAGTTAAATAACTAAAGGAGGAAACTACAGAGGAAATACAAATTGTTAAACACACACACACACACACACGTATGTACATGTACAAATACATACATGCATACATATATAGAGAGGGCTTCACTGGTAATCAAAGAAATGCAAATTAAAACAATACAATTTCATTTCAACTATTATACTAACAAAGATTAACCAAACACTACTATTGAAACTGCAGGTGGATGAAAAAAGGATTCTCATGATTCTGTAATAGAGTGTTATTTTTTTCCATCTTTCCAGAAAACAATATAAAATATTTATATCATTTCACATAATGTGTCACCTCGTAGAATCTATCCTAAGGAAATATTCAGAAAAGTTAAAAAAAAATTTATGTACATAAATATTGTTTGTTGCATCATTATCTAAAGATAAAAAATATTAGAAATAATGTGACAGTTCAAAAATAGGAAAAATATTTTAGGAGAATAAATCATGTCAAATAAATATGGTGGCTTATACTCCAGGAACTAAAAATGGAAAATGTCAAAATTTTGTTAAATGAAAAAAATTGATACCAGTAATGTCACCTCAAATATGTAAAGAAAAAAATCCACATAAAAAGATTGACAGGAGATATGCCAGCATTTGGGCT
>NW_004445529.1:1717-3463 GCF_000243295.1 Trichechus manatus latirostris | reverse complement strand
ACAACCTACTGCATGTGCAGGGATCAACATAGGGTCTTGGGGAATGGATACAAATGATTATACTCTGGCTAATGCTGTTACTATGAGTAATAAACTGCCATTTGTCTCTGACCCAGAAGTTTCGTATCTTCTGCCAGCATTCATGAAAGTGTAGCAGGCTAACTTGCAAGTAGTACAAAAATCTCAGATCATTTACAATTATTGACAAAGGGGGTTACATAAGGTTGTGAATACCAGGAGGTAGGGATCACCGGAGGACATCTTAGAGGTGACCTATGACATTAGTCATTCCCCTTCCTTTCTAATTATCTCTTTCTCCTTCCTTTGTTCTTTTTCTTTAACAATGAAAAAGCAGAAGGAAGGGAGAGAAGAAAGAAAAATAATTTATCATTTAATGAATTCGTATTTTGTCCTAGGAATGTTAACATAAATTAATCTGCTTGATACTTAACAGAGTCACAAAGTACAATGAGACTCAGAAAAAATGATTGTTTTCCCAAGGTCACTCAGCTGGTTGATGAGGGGCTTAAACTCAAAAGTAGATGTTCTGGTTGAAAAATCCCTGTGTGTGTGCATTCACACGCATGCAAGAGGCATATTCTCAAGTGTTCAGATTACTGTCGTTTAATCACTGGTATTGGCAGATCACCAACAGTGTAATTTTCTCTAAAATGTTACAGGAATGACAATCTAACTTTATCCTAATACTTAAGTAAAAGAGTAAAGATAATCCTTGAATTGATTGTTCTTCATACATCTTTTTTTTTGATATATTTGTTATCTCTAAGTAATAGCTCAAAAATCTATATCAAAGTTTTACCTGACTGCCTGGTTTTGGCATGGAGCTCGTCTTTCTAATGGAATATTTAAGTGAAGTACTAACTAACTTCAAGGCTTTTATTAACCTCAAGTGCAGAATGATATTACATGTAAAATGAAATGTGAAGTGATTCATATTTTAGAGAACTTTTCAGCCTAGCAATCTTGTTATCAGGGAAATAATATTTTCATTTTTGAGATTGTTATTCAAGAGTTTAGTATCTTCAATAATTGGGTTTTACTACAATCAGTGAAGCTTAGTCACTTGTTTTCTCTTTTATCCTATATTTAAAAAAGTGCTAAACACAACTTTGTCTATTGTGGCTTGAGGATCTTAGTTGTTCACTTGTGTTTTAATTAAATGGCCCCTTTATATTTAAATCTATTAATCAAGTTTAAATCAAGCAAACTTTTATCACTGTAAGACTTTATCCCTCATAATGAAATGAGCTATGTCAAACTTTTTAGGGCAACTGTATAAAATTTTTACAAGGTTGTTATCTTTAGCTTAGTGAACCAATGTTGGTTTCTACTCATCACAACTTAAATAATGAACAAGGCAGATGTAAAACAATATATTTTAAAATTCTACTTCACATTAATTTCAAGTTCATTTTCCATACTTACTGGCTCTGCCTTTCCACCCATCTTTTACATGTTTGAGCTCTTTCTTTTCTAATGTTACATTATTCCCATTTCATTCTTTTTTTTTTTTAATTGTACTTTAGATGAAGGTTTACAGAACAAACTAGCTTCTCATTAAACAGTTAGTACACATATTATTTTATAACATTGGTTAACAACCCTACAACATGTCAACTCTCTCCCTTCTTGACCTTGGGTTCCATAATACCAGCTTTCCTGTCCACTCCTGCCTTCTAGTCCTTGCCCCTGGACTGGTGTGCCCCTTTAGTCTCGTTTTGTTTT
>NW_004445529.1:0-1068 GCF_000243295.1 Trichechus manatus latirostris | reverse complement strand
ATTGTTTCTTTTTGTGTGTAAACTTTTTCATGAGCTTTTATAGTAGTGGTCTCATACAATATCGGTCCTTTTGTGATTGACTCATTTCACTCAGCATAATGCCTTCCAGGTTCGTCCATGCTGTGAGATGCTTAGCAGATTCATCACTGTTGTTTATTGTTGCATAGTATTCCATTGTGAGTATGTACCATAATTTGTTTATCCATTCATCTGTTGATGGGCATTTAGGTTGTTTCCATCTTTTTGCTATTGTAAACAATGCTGCAATGAATATTGGTGTGCATATGTCTATTCATGTGACAACTCTTATTTCTCTAGGCTATATTCCTAGGAGTAGGATTGCTGGATCATATGGTATTTCTATTTCTAGCTTTCTAAGGAAGTGCCATATTGTTTTCCAAAATGCTTGTATCATTTTACATTCCCACCAGCAATACATAAGAATTCCAGTCTGCCCGCAGCCTCTCCACGATTTGTTCTTTTCTTTTTTTTTGATCTGTGCCAGTAATGCGGGGTGAGATGGTATCTCATTGTGGTTTTGATTTGCATTTCTCTAATGGTTAGTGATCACAAGCATTTCCTCATGTGTCTGTTAGCTGCTTGAATGTCTTCTTTGGTGGAGTGTCTGTTTATTTCCTTTGCCCATCTTTTAATTGGATTATTTGTCTTTTTGTTGTAGAGGTGTTGGATTTTCCTGTAGATTTTAGAGATTAGAATTTTGTCGGATTTGTGATAGCCAAAAATTTTTTCCCACTCTGTAGGGTCTTTTTTACTGTTTGGGTGAAGTCTTTTAATGAGCGTAAGTGTTTAATTTTTAGAAGATCCCAGTTATCTAGCTTTTCTTCAGGAGTTTGTTGTTAGTTATGGTTTGTATTCTGTTAACGCTGTATATTAGGATCTCTAGCGTTGATCCAATTTTTTCTTCTACGATCTTTGTAGTTTTTGGCCTTTTATTTAGGTCTTTGATCCATTTTGAATTAGTTTTTTTGTATGGTGTGGGGTATGAGTCCTTTTTCTTCTTTTTTGTGGGTGGACATCCAATTTTGCCAGCACCATTTGTTAAAAAAG
>NW_004445528.1:5613-6308 GCF_000243295.1 Trichechus manatus latirostris | reverse complement strand
ATCACATGATCATCTTAATTGATGCAGAAAAGGCATTTGACAAAGTATAACCATTATTCCTGATAAAAACTTTCAACAAAATAGGTATAGAAGGGAAATTTCTCAACATAATAAAGGGCATCTATTCAAAACCAACAACCACCATCATTCTTAATGGAGAAATGCTGAAAACACTCCCCTTGAGAACAGGAACAAGACAAGGATTCCCTTTATCATCACTCATATTTAAGTCTGTGCTGGAAGTCTTACCTAGAGCAATAAGGCAAGAAAAAGAAACAAAGGGCATCCAAATTGCTAAGTGTCTCGTCATCTAGTACTGCTCTAACAGAAATACCACAACTGGATGGCTTTAACAAACAGTTTATTCTCTCACAGTCTGATAGGCTACAAGTCCAATTTCAGAGCATCAGCTCCAGAATGCCCTCTCTCTGTCAGCCTCTCTCTGATGTTATGCATCAGTCTTCCCTTGGCCTGGGAGCATCTCAGCGCAGGAACGTCAGGTCCAAAGGATGCGCTCTGCTCCCAGCACTGCTTTCTTGGTGGTGTGAGGCTCCCAACTCTCTGCTTGCTTCTCTTTTTAACAAATGTTGCTGGCAAAACTGAATGTCCATCTGCAAAAAAATGAAACAGGACCCATACCACACACTGTACACAAAAACTAATTCAAAATGGATCAAAGACCTAAATATAAAGCC
>NW_004445528.1:1924-3247 GCF_000243295.1 Trichechus manatus latirostris | reverse complement strand
AGCAGAAACTCTGTGTGGCCTACAAAACTGAAACACTTATAAAAGGCCAAATAGTAAATACATAACTTTGCCATCTCCTGGGCTAGATCATCAACGTCCAATAGAAGTATAAAGTGAATCACCAACGTTTGCCGTATATATAATATTAAAGTTTCTAGAAGCTAGATTTTAAAAAGAAAAAAAAAACTGTAAAATTAATTTTAATGCAATAAATCCAATAATATCATTTCAATGTATAATCAATTAAAAGTTTTTATTGAGATACTTTACATTCTAATTTTTTTGTACTAAGTCTCTGAAATCTGACTTTATTTTCTACTTACAGAACATTTCAATTAGGACTGACCACATTTCAAGTGCTCAGTAGCCAATGTGACTACTGGCTACTGTATTGTAGAGCAAATCTCTAGATGGCCTCTAAGTTTTTTCTATCTCTAAAGATTTGTGATACTATGGATTTACAATTTAATAGCTACAAATCACAATTAATTAAATATAAGCTATTTCTCTCTAGTTATCTGAGCCAGAGGATTTCAATATTAGTTGTAACTGAAAATTTGTTAGCCACAGTGGCTTGTTACTGAGCACTAACAGGTTTTTGAATTCAGCTGTTAGCAGAGCGAGGTTACAAGGAATTATGACTTGTCGTTGCTAGGCCTCAACGTTCTCCACAGAACTGCTAGGGCCATGCCCCTTTCCTACTAGAAAAAACTGAACTAGTAATCCTGAACAATCTCAAAAGAGTTCTTTATACTCAGATTTTCAGGCAATAGGTTTTGGACCTATGCTTCCTTTCCTACTAAAGCCACATCTTGAATTAGGCTTTTTACCTCTCTCAACCCTATTCCTACCCTATGTCCAGTTGTACTCATTTCTGGTTTGTGACTCTAACCTTGGACTCATTATTTTTCACAGAAGCTGACTCCCTCCTCCTGTTGTTAAACCGAGGGTCCTGTACTCCTTCACTACACCATGGTCGTTAGATGGGACTTACCAGTAGTCTACACTTACAACATCCAGAACTCCTGGGGTCAGTAACTTTATCATTTTAATTAAAGAAAATAATGTTTGCACTGTCACTGTGAAAACTCTCAGGAATCCATACTTTAAAATATAGCATTTTTTACGGAACTGGTCTGTTTTGTCCATTGTGCCTCACTGCATTTTTGCAGAATAAATGCTTGTTCAAAAAATAGGAGATTTTAGAGATTTAAAGATCATATGCATGAATAGCTTATGAATTATGACACAGTGGTTAAGCCCTTGGCTGCTAACTGAAAGGTCAGTGGTTTGAAACTACCAGTTGCTCCACGGGAGAAAGAT
>NW_004445528.1:0-1559 GCF_000243295.1 Trichechus manatus latirostris | reverse complement strand
TCAGCCTGGGAATGTGATTAGATTGGGCCTACGTAGATAATCCAGGATAATCTCCACATCTCAAGGTCCTTAATCACATCTAAAAAGTCAATTTTTTCATGTAAGGTAACATATTCACGAATTCTGTGGCTTAGGACTTGCATATCTTAAAAAAAAATCCAAATCCTTTATCATCCAGACAATTCTGACTCATAGCCACCCTGTAAGGCAGAGTAGAACTACACCATAGAGTTTCCAAGGAGTGACTGGTGGATTCAAACTGCCAAACTTTTGGTTAGCAGCTGAGCTCTCAACCGCTGTGTCACCAGATTTTCTACCTACCACAGCTTCAGTTAATTACTTAGAAGAGTATTACACAAAAAAGTTACAAAAGTAATTCTCTTTGAATGTTGCAGCTAAAATGCAAGAGAAATTCTTGCAGACCAAATTTCACTTGGTAATTTTTATCTTTTAAATGTAATGGAGTGTAGTGGTTAACAGTCCATGTATAATTTAGACTATCACCTCACAGGTACAATTGTCACAACTGTTGTTGTTGTTAGTGTCATGAAGTCAGTTCTGATTCACACCAACCCTATGCAAAACAGAATGAAACACTGCCCCCTCCTGTGTCATCCTCACAATCATTGCCATGCTAGAACTCATCGTTGCAGCCACTGTGTTAATCCATCTCATCGAGGGTTTTCCTCTCTTTCACTGACACTCTATTTGACCAAGCATGATGTCCTTCTCCAGGGACTGGTCCCTCCTAGTAACATGTCTATAGTATGTGAGATGAAGTCTCACCATCCTCGCTTCTAGGGAACATTCTGGATGTACTTTTTCCATGACAGATTTGTTCGTTCTCCTGGCTGTCCATGGTATATTCAGTATTATTCACCAACATCGTAATTCGAAGGCAGCAATTCTTCTTCTGTCTTCCTTATTCACTGTCCAGCTTCCGCATGCATATGAGGTGAGTGAAAATACCATGACTTGGGTCGGGCATACCTTAGTCCTCAAAGTAATATCTTTGCTTTTTAACATTTTCAAGAGATCTTTTGCAGCACATTTGCCCAACACAATAAGTTGTTTGATATCTTGGCCACTACTTCCATGGGCATTGATTGTGGATCCAAATAAAATGAAATCCTTGACCACTTCAATATTTTCTCCAGCTATCATGATATTGCTTATTGGTCCAGTTGTGAGGATTTTTGTTTTCTTTAGGTTGAGATGTAATCTATACTGAAAGCTGTAGTTTTTGATCTTCATCAGTAAGTACTTCAAGTCTCCTTCAATTTCAGCAAGCAAGGTTATTTCATCTGCATATTGCAGGTTGTTAATGAGTCTTCCTCCAATCCTCTTTGTCTGTCTTTAAAGCATATAAATCCAGTCTCTGCCTCCTTTATCACATTGTCTTCTCCTCTCACTCTGACTCCTCCTGAATGTCTCTTATTAGGGTCATTGTGATTACATCAAGCCCACACAGATTACCAGGATAACTTCCATCTCAAGATCCTTAATCATATGTGAAAAGTCTTTATTACTATGATGGTTAAGATTGTGTGTCAACTTGG
>NW_004445527.1:5527-6438 GCF_000243295.1 Trichechus manatus latirostris | reverse complement strand
TGGTGGACTAGCTCAGAGAAGCCTTCCTAGAGATGCAATCTCTTTACTTGTGCTTTATGAAAGGTTGGTAGTTTGGGTGCACCCAGAAGCACTAGTTCTAGTTTGTCACACATAGTTTCACCATGAGTCAGAATCAACTCAACAGCAACTGGTTTTGGGGAAGCAAGGGAATAGAAGTGAACCTGGATACTTAGGGAAGATGGCAAGAAGGCAGAAATCCCAGTATGAGCAAAGGCCCAGAGATGGAACGGTATAATTTCTGGCCAGAGGCTATGGCCAATTTGTTTGGTGTTGCTGGGACCTGAAATGTGAGTTTAAGATTAGGCTGGAAATGGTGGCATGAGGGGTAGTTTGTGAGAGATGAGGCTATGGGTCAGTGAGGTGCAAATCACACAGGGCCTGTAGGCCACGTAGGGATTTTGTTCTTCATTCAATAGGCAATGGGAGGTCAGTCATGTCTTTAATCAGGGCGGATGCATGATCGGTCTTACATTTCATGTGACAGGATAGAGATTGGGCTAAAAAGGGAGAAGAATTAAAGGTAGTCAAGACTCATTGCTGTCAAAAGGTAGCCAGGTGGCCATAAAAAGGAATGAAGTTCTGATACATGCTATGACATGGATGAGCCTTGAAAACATAATGCTAAGCGAAATAAGGACAAATATTATATGATCTCACTTAGATGGAATATCTAGAATAGGTAAATGCAAAGAGACAGAAAGTAAATGAATGCTTACCGGGGTCTATGGTAAGTGGGGAATGGGAATTATTGCTTAAGGGTACAGAATTTCTATTCGGGGTGATGAAATGTTTTGGAAATAAAAAGTAGTGATGGTTACACACCATTGTGAGTGTGATTATGCCATTGGATTTTACACCTTAAAAAGGTTAAAATAGTAATTTTTCAGCTG
>NW_004445527.1:2301-3214 GCF_000243295.1 Trichechus manatus latirostris | reverse complement strand
TGATACAGTGAAAAGGGCAATGGGGTAAGTGAAGACCATTAGACACAAAAGGCATAGAGGTTTAACAGAGAGGGTTGTTCAAAAGTGTCCTTAGCAAACTCTACCTGAGAGTTTGCTTCCAAATCTCCTTGAGAGTACTAAAGAGTGACAAAAAAACTTCAGAAGGGACATAATAAAATCCAGACAGTTAGATATCACATAAACAAGATACATGCATTACCAACATGTATGCTTTTTTTTTTTTTTTTCTGATTTCTTATAAAAGAAAAGGGGAGGGAAAACACCAAAGCTGAAAATATTTAAGTTCAATATCCAAATCAAATGTGAACATTTGGCGACTTACTCTCCTTTAGAGATTTTTTAGTTTATTTATCTAAGATTTGACTGTAAGTCTTAATCAGTCTTTCAGAGTTGTGACTTGTTAAAGGTTTTACCTTTAGAATCTGTGCTGCATAAAACCCTCCAAACCACTTTCTACCAGAGACATAATATTGTATAGAGCAGCCCTGTGTTGATTTTTTTCCAACCATCACATGCTTTGGGCCAAGAACCACACACTAGGAAAAGCATAGCTCCCCAATGCATCACCAGACTATTATTTTTTAGTGTTACACATAATGTGAAAGAGAAAAATGTCTTCATTGTGTTTGAATAAATGTATGAGCAAAATATGAAGCTTTCTGAATGGACAAACATCAAACCAATTCTAACAGGGCTAGGAGGAACCTACATGAAGTCTTTAAAGCAAGCCCACCTACTCCCATTTGCCTTTCATTTCCCTTTCTCATTCCCCGTGGTAATAGCAATAACAATTGCCTCTTCTGGCTTGAGGCTTGAAATTTGACCTATTTTGTTAGTAATGGGGAGACCTGTGAGAACGTGGGCCCACCTGTTGGAGAGAGAGCCCTCTTTA
>NW_004445527.1:0-711 GCF_000243295.1 Trichechus manatus latirostris | reverse complement strand
TTGGACCCTCCCAACCCCATCCTCACAACTGCTACCTCATCTGTGGAGACAACTCTTTGGTCTTATTTTTTGTAAATTAGATATAAGTGTGAGAAAGGGTGAAAAATGAGAGAGTATTATAAGGATAATAAGTCTTTCTTATGTGTTTGAACTAGGAAACTCTGAACATCTATCACATAGCTTTGGACAATATTGTAAACTAGCTGAATCTTTCTCTCAGCCCCATTTATCACCTACTTGTCAAGTGGCCCTTACTTTTCCCTGGACATTTATGCAGCCCGTCAGTGGCCCAAGGCTCTATGCCAGCAGCCTACAGTGTCAGAATTCATATTTACAGATTGTATCACTGGAGCAGGGCAGAGAAGTGTGCTCTGCACCTGACTTTTCCTTGTTTGTACCTCTCTGGCAATGCTCATTCACCATTTTACTCATCTCTCAGGTCCTTATTTTCTAGCAAAGCAGACAAGCTGTTGAAACTTAGTTGCTGGTTAACAGTAGCTTAAGATATTAGTCTTCTTCAGGGACACTTGTATTGGAAAACCTGCACTCTATGAGCATCTCAAAGAAACTATCCATTAGTGAGGGCATACTAGGGTTGAGAGGCAGGTAAGAGTTAGTGTCCACTCTCTGTATTAGGCTGGTCCTTCAGGATATATTTAGAGCATCCTAACTTGTAGGTAAGGAGTTCTGATGATGCAGAGGTTAAGCATT
>NW_004445526.1:4115-6288 GCF_000243295.1 Trichechus manatus latirostris | reverse complement strand
GATACACACAGTCGAATGCCTTTGCATGGCCAATAAAACACAGGTAAACATCTTTCTTGTATTCTCTGCTTTCAGCCAAGATGCATCTGACATCAGCAATGATATCCCTCATTCCATATCCTCTTCTGAATCCCGCTTGAATTTCTGACAGTTCCCTGTTGATGTAGTATTACAACCATTTTTTAATTATCCTCAACATAATTTTATTTGCATTGTGTTATTAATGATATTGTTCTATAATTTCCATATTCCATTGGATCACCTTTCTTTGGAATGGGCGTGCATATGGATCTCTTCCAGTTGATTGGCCCGGTAACTGTCTTCCAAATTTCCTGGCATAGACAAGCGAGCAACCTCCAGTGTTGCAGCCGTTTGTCAAAGCATCTCGGTTGGTATTGTCAGTTCCTGGAGGCTTGTTTTTTGCCAGTGACTTAAGTGCAGTTTGGCCTTCTTCCTTCAGTACCATGGGTTCTTGATCATATGCTACCTCCTAAAATGGTTGAACATTGATCAACTGTTTTTGGTACAGTGACTATGTGTATTCCTTCCATCTTCATGTAGGACAATCTATTTAACCCTATTGCATGTGTGAATTCTAAGTTTTGCTCCAGTTGCTGACAAGTGATGATTACTTGGGACTGGAATACTCATTTGTGGAGCTGCATGTTTTTGCAGAAATTTGGTACCTTTGAACAGTCCCAGAGCTTTGTATTTAGTCATCTGAGTCAAATTTGAGGCAAAATGCATGAGAAATGCTTATATCCAGTATGCACTGGGTTTGAATTTAATTTCTAATGATTACTGCTCTTTACGATCACGTGCCCCACATACTATTGTAGAAAACATTGCAATAATATGCTAGTCCATGTGGTGAAACTTGTACATAATTTACATACAATGTGGGTGTAAAGTATGTCATCTGTTTGAGGTAGCAAGGAAAAGAATCAAAACTAAAGAGAAATTAGGCAAAAAGCTCCTGTGTATTCATGTGATGTCATTTCCTCTAACATTGAATTTCTGTTTTCAGTAGGAAATAATTCAGAGGAGAATAACAAAGTTTGTCCATCTGACAGTGAGAACATATGACTAGGATTTTAGATGTGTCAGAGTTAGTTAAAGGGTAATGCTGAAGGATTAGGTCAAAGTCTTCTGAATAAACCTAGACTAGTGGGAGATTCTAAAACAATATCAGAATTGATGTTTTCTCTCTGAACCAGTTGGGAAGTGTTCACAGTACATCATACTTCTTTCCATTTCCTAAGTGTTTTCTACTTAGCAAAGTATTTTCACAGACCCATTTAAATTACGAAAGCTTTATGTTTGAGAAAACAATTAAAATTTCAATAAACAAACAAACAAAAAAAATGTTCTAGACTTTCTAAAGCAAATAGTAATCAAGTTAAAACCAGCTGTTGTCAAGTCAGTTCCAGCTCATGGTGACCCCATGTGTGTCAGAATAAAACTGTGCTCCACAGCGTTTTCAATGGCTAGTTTTTTAGAAGCAGATCTCCAGGACTTTTTCCTGAGGTGCCTCTGGGTGGACTTGAACGTCCAGTCTTTAGGTTAGCAACCAAGCTCTTTAACTGTTTGTACCACCCAGGGACTCCAGTAATAAAATTAACCTATCCTTAGGGAGCACAATTCTACTCCGACACACGTGAAGTCACCATGAGTAGGAATCAACTCGACAGCAACAGCTAAACCTTAACTAAGTTTGCCTGTTTTCTCCTGTTAAACAGGGAATGTGCATGTGACCCTAGGCAAGTGACATAGCACTTCAAGATTCAGACTACCTGGCTATAAAAGTGAAGGGCAAAGTGGAGAGGAGTGGTGTTATGGATTGAATTGTGTCCCCAGAAATGTGGGTCAACTTGGCTAGTCCACGATTCCCAGCGTTGTGTGATTGTCCACCATTTTGTCATCTGATGTGATCTTCCTATGTGTTGTAAATCCTACCTCTGTGATGTTAATGAGGTGAGATTAGTGGCAGTTTTATTAATAAGGCAAGACTCAATCTACAAGATTAGATTGTGTCTTAAATTAATCTCTTTTGAGATATAAAAGAGAGATGTGAGTAGAGAGACATGGGACCTCGTACCACCAAAGAAGCAGTACCAGGAGCAGAAGCTCCTAGACCAGGGGAAGACTAATGACAAGGACCTTCCTCCAGAGC
>NW_004445526.1:1607-2813 GCF_000243295.1 Trichechus manatus latirostris | reverse complement strand
TCACAAAATCACTGTGTTCTTCCTGGTCATTTAGTGTACTTTAATCTCATGGGTGCTGAAAATTGTGCCTCGGACGCAGCTTTCTTTCTTGTGTTGGATGCCAGAAAACCTAAGACAAGTTCGCAGCCGATTATAGCAGCCATATCACTGTGATTCTTGGTCTTAGTCTCATTCCCAGCTCTGTTCTCGTCTATAACCTTTGTCTTACTTGTTTATTTAACTGCTTTTTTTTAAGTCGGCCTATTTTGTTGTCTCTTGTGTGTCTTTTCGATTTTCTTGCATTATTTTTGGAGCAAGAGCAACTATAAATATATAAATAAAATTTAGAACAACCCGCTACTACTGTTTGTCATTTACTCAGTAAGGAATGATACAAATAATATAGTAATAGCTAGCATTTTTTGAGCACTTCTTTCCTCTTGGGCCCTATACAAATGCTTTTTGAACAATACCAAAGTCAGTTCCGACCACAACCCTATGAGGCAGGTACTGCTATTATCCAGATGCAGAAACAAATTCCATTTATGCAACTTGTTCAGGGTCTCACAGCTGGTAAATACCAAAGCTGTGATTTGAGCTGGGGGAGGCCGGCTTTAGATCTTGCATTCTTGACCACTAAGTTATACTGCTTCAGAATGATATGCCGAAGGAAAGGGATAAGAGAAATGAATAGTAGTTATTTTTCTCTTCATAAGTCCTTGATTGAATTTTGCATTCCTTCTCATTTCCTTTTTTTTTTCCCTTGTGTCTCTTGTAAATATACCTAATTAAAATGTCAACTGCTAATGACTTAAAAAATACTTTTTAAACCGTGTGGCACTTAGCATTCCAAGCACTACAGTTTAAACAAAAAGCTATAAAGATTAGGCAAATGAAGAAGGTTTATGAATCACCCTTCCCGGTGTAGATATGTTTAGCACAACTGTCCCCGTATTTATGATCAACATAATCCTTCCAGGTAGATTTTATGTTTTCTTGCAGAATTTTGGTGGTAAATGTGGAAATTAAACTGGAAAATATGGATAAATCAGCACAATTCTAAACACCTGCTCAAAATATCCATTTTATTGATTTAACAGTTGACCCTTTAGGATGTTTTTATACAAACATTGGCTCTAGGCAGAATAAGTATTCTCAGTGAATCTCTTTGTTGACATATCACTTAGAAACTACTGCCCTGACAGATTTTAGGAATTTTGTATGAAT
>NW_004445526.1:0-1118 GCF_000243295.1 Trichechus manatus latirostris | reverse complement strand
ACTGTATGACAGATCATGCAAAGACTGCTGTCCCCGTCTGAGTTTCATTCTATCCCTGCCTTTTGTCATTGCCATGTCTTCACCCAATAGTGTATTTATGGTAAGTTCGAAAAAAGAAAAATTGGGTTCCTTTTGGTGGCACAAGGCAGAAACTTACTTAACCCCTTAATTTAAAAATAAATCAGTAAATAAAGGAAGTCATTGGCCGGCGGTGGCTTTGGCACCCGGGATTTGGACACTTAAAATGACATCGTCAAGGAGCTATGTCTCGCCATCTTTGGGCTCTGATTCTTCTGGGTGACTTTTTCCTTGGGTGGATTCCTTGTCCCATGTGGTGGATATTGCTAGTAGCAGCAACCCCAGCAGAAAGAGTGCAGCTTTTTCCCGAGGGGTCATAGCAAAAGTCCCACAAATAACTCTCATTAGTACAGCCAAGTCATGTGACCACCCCAACCCCCAAGGCTGGGGCCAAGCCCCTCATGTGAATCCCGTCATCTTAGGGAAGGATCTGTGGCTTTCGATAGGAAAACTGAGGTGCTGTTATAAATAAGGGAATGGATACTCAGGGAAGAAAAGCAACATTGCCCATTACCGTGCAGAAACGCAGAAAAATCATCCATAGGAATATGCTCTTAATTGTATTATTAATCTGTAATTTGCAATTAGCCAATTTTATAATGAAAGTTACTCACAAAAGGGGGCATTTTCTCTTTTTAAAATTCATGATTGATTATATTTTAACTGACAGGCTGTTCTTTCTGGAAAGAATCTTCCTTAGGATGTAATTCTGTCCCACAAATATTTACTGAGCCTTTGTTGTGTGCCAGGCACTGTGCTTGGTTCCAGAGATACAAAATGCCATAGTTCCTCCCTGCCCCTGACCTCCCACCCTCATTCTCAAGGGGAGTCGCTCAGCAGACAGAAAAATAAATGGTTACAATTCCATGTGATAAATGCAGCCATTGAGGACTGTTCAAGGCTTCTTGAGAGCTCAAGGGGGAAATGTAGCTTAGTCTAAGAATACTTCGAAGCTGAAGTGACAGGCTCTTCATCATTTTACCCTTTTCTGCCTCTCCAGCTTCCTCACCTGCCTTGCTCCCCAACGGGCCCTTTATTCT
>NW_004445525.1:5526-6440 GCF_000243295.1 Trichechus manatus latirostris | reverse complement strand
TCTCAGTTCAAAACCCACCACCGTCTCTTCAGAGAGAATTTCCCTTACCAGTTTTTAGAATAAAGTCCACAATCCTCCTCAACTCCATTTATTTTCTTTATAGCACTTATTACTATCTGATAAGGAGCCCTGTGGAGCAGTGGTTAAGTGTTCGGCTGCTAAAGGAAACGTGGGCAGTTCGAACCCACCAGTGGCTCTGCAGGAGAAAACCCCTGGTGATCTGGTCCCGTAAAGATTACAGCCTAGGAAACCCTAGGGCAACAACAACATTGTTATCTGAAATTATCAATCTTAGTATTGGGATTAAGGAGCCCTGGTGGCGCAGTGGTTAATTCCTCTGCTGTTAACCAAAAGGCTGGCAGTTCCAACCTACCAGCTGATCTCAAGAGAAAGCTGTGGCAGTCGGCTTCTGTAAAGATCACAGACTAGGAAACCCTGTGGGGCAGTTCTACTCTGTCCCATCGGTCCACTATGAGTTGGAATCGACTTACCAGCAACGAGTTCGATTGGTTTTAGTAACAGGGTTATTTATTTATTCTCTCTCTCCCCAAACAGAACGTCCCCCCAGGAGGCTGGAACGGGTCTGTCTTCTGCCCTGTCAGCCCCCTGTGCCCGGCACAGGGCCTGGCACACGCTGGCTGTCGGTAAGTATTTTCATGGACTTGTCCCCACCTCCTGACACCCTGCTCAGCACCCTCAGGCACTTGGTAAATATTTCCTGCGTGGAGTCATTTTCCTTGAAAGAGAAGGTAGGAATCTCTCCTCACTGCTTGCCTTCCAGCCGCCTTTTGCCATCTGCTGGGCTGCCACCTTCCCTCCGCCATGTTCTCACTCTTTTCACTCCAGATGGAGTTAAGTGAACACCCTTTCCTGGCTGAGCTGTGCCTATCACAAGCCTTAGTGATGCTCCCATC
>NW_004445525.1:1681-2413 GCF_000243295.1 Trichechus manatus latirostris | reverse complement strand
TTTACGAGTATAAGGTACATTTCTAATATTCCAACAGCCTCTCTCGGGCCTTCTTCCCAGTCAATATATGCCCTCAGAGGTCACCCCCTCTCCTGACCTCTAACACCGTAAACTAGGTTTTCCCATTATTGAAGTTCATATAATTGGTGCCCTACACTATGCAGCTTTTCTACCTGTCTTCTTTCACGCATCAAGTCTGCGAGATTTCTTCATGGTGTTGTGTGTCAGGGCCACCGTGGGGTGGTCAGAGTTCTCCTGATCAAGCTAGAACAGTGACTCTGTAAACTGAAAATGTGTCGATGGCAGTGAGACACGCGCAGCTGAGCTCTTAACCGCTGCACCAGCAGGGCTGCACATTAGGGGCATAAACCCGTTGCTGTCGAGTCAATTCTGACTCATAGCAACCGTATAGGACAGAGTAGAGCTGCCCGATAGAGTTTCCATCCTATAGGACGAGTAGAACTGCCCCATAGAGTTTCCACCCTACAGGAGAGAGTAGAACTACCCCACAGAGTTTCCAACGAGCGGCTGATGGAGTCGAACTGCCGATCCTTTGGTTAGCAGACGAGCTCTTAACCCCTGCGCCACCAGGGCTCAGTGGGGATTAAATGAGAAAGGGTCAGTGAAAGTGCTTCAAAAACAGCTAAGCACATGCTTATGGCTGTGTAAGTTACGATTCCCAGGTCATTTAAAGCGATTTGGAGCTGGGCAGCCCCTCAGGATCAGGGCCTT
>NW_004445525.1:0-1068 GCF_000243295.1 Trichechus manatus latirostris | reverse complement strand
CTCTCCCTCCCCTGGAGGAGGCGGGAGCCCTGAGCAGAGGGAAAAGGGGAGGAGGCTCCCCCAGATCCAGGCCTGCTGCCTGCCTCCAACTCGCCTCCCCGCCTCCTCTGACCTGCTTCGACCCATCAAGCCCCTGCCCCTTTAGCGGGGAACACAGCATAGTGCCAGACAGCCTGGGTCAAATCCCAACTCTGCCACCTAAGCCACTTGGGCAGTGACTTAACTTCTCTGTGCCTCGGTTTTATCGTCTGTCCGACAGGGGTAACGTTTCCTGGCTTGGAGGACTGTTGTGAAGAATGAATGATTTAATCTTGCTGTTGTTCTTGTTAATTGCCATCCAGCTGGCTCCGACTCACCTACAACAGAAGGAAACGTTGCCCGGTCCTGCGCCGTCCTCACGATCATTGGTGTGCTCGATCCCATTGTTGTGGCCACTGTGTATTCTGAGTGCCTTCCACGCTAGGGGGCTCATCTTCCAGCACTATATCAGACAATATTCTGCTGTGAGCCATAAGGTTTCTATTGGCTAGTTTTCAGAAGTAGATTGCCAGGCCTTTCTTCCCAGCCTCTCTTAGTCTGGAAGCTCTGCTGAACCTGCCCACCATGGGTGACTCTGTTGGTATTTGAAATACTGGTGGCATGGCTTCCAATATCACAGCAACACGCAAGCCACCATAGTATGAGAAACTGACAGACAGGTAGTGGGATGAGCTAGCAGATGATATTGTATTGATTCTAGGGCTCCCCTTTGAACATCTCTGAAATCAAAATGTGTCGGCAATGGTATGTCACAGTTTAACTGGCAGCGTTTCTTATTCTTGGCGGTACATAAAATGCAAGCATCTCACAATCCCAATCTCACGATGCTGAACAATGGTGTGTGAAGCAGTAAAGCCGTGCGTGGCACAGAGTAAGCATTAACAAATGTTTTCTATTAATATTTCCAAAATCCAGAACTTGTTCTGTTGCCCCCTGGTTCAAATAATGCAAATAACAAGAACTGAAAACAGAACTCCCTATTCTGGGGTGTCCTAAGAGTGTGTTTAGGGGAAGGGTCTGAGCAGATTC
>NW_004445524.1:4641-6442 GCF_000243295.1 Trichechus manatus latirostris | reverse complement strand
TCACAACTGGGTTCATTTACAGCAGCAGTTTCCAAACATTTCTGTTTTTAGCATCCAAACACTTTTTTGAACATATGCAGGTGGTCCACTCACAGATGGCAGGATTGGTGGGCAGGTGGGGGAGGATCAGAATCTCAGGGTCCGAGGAGCAGGATGAGAAACCATTCATCTGTGCATTTGCTCAACAAATATTTAAGGAGCCCTGGTGGTGCGACGGTGAACCGCTTGGCTGCCAACCGAAAGATTGGCAGTTCAAACCCACCTAGCAGCCCCACAGAAGAAAGGCCTGGTGATCTGCTCTTGTAAAGATTACAGCTTAGGAAACCCTACAGGGCAGTTCTACCATGACATGGGGTCGCTATGAGTTGAAATCGACTCGATGGTGCCCAACAACACCACTGTGGGACACAGCCAAGAACAAAACAGATAAAAATCCAAAACTCCCTGCCCTCCTGGGCCAACATTCTGGTGGACAAACAGAATGAACGATTAGACAAACCATGAAGCCGAGTCAAGTCAGGTGGTGTTCAGAGCTCTGTAGATCAACTTGGCTAAGGAATGGCCGAGTTGAGGACCACAGGAGTCTGAAGCCACGGGCAGAGGTACAGGCCTGAGCCTGGTCCCCAAGCCTCCCTCTCTGCCCTGGACAGAGGCGAAAGGCTACCCAGACATCTGCTCTGACGGTCCCCACGGCCTCTGCCCATTGAGGCAGCCAAACGGACTCCCTCGCCTGAGCAGTGGGCCCCCCCAGGAGGTAGTGGGCATGGAAAGGGCATGACTTGGACGTCAGACGGATCAGGGGTCAGGTCCCAGGACCCACCACTTGTTGATTGGGCGAGCTAGGGCAAGGAACTTAACCTCTCTGAGCCAACGAGGATCTTACTAGGGCTGTTGTAAGAACTGTGTAAGTTGGGTTACGTAGTAAACCCCACACTAAACCCTTGCTGTCAAGTCGATTCTGACTTATGGCAAACCCATGTGTTACAGAGTAGAACTGTTTTCTTGGCTGTGATCTTTACCGAAGCAGATCACCAGGCCTTTCTTCTGAGGTGCCTCTGGGTGGGTTCGAACTTCCAATCTTTAGGTTAGCAGCCAAGTGCAAAACATTTGCACCACCCAGGCCCTCCAATAAACACCAAATCGCATGATTAAGAGAACAACAGGCACTTTCTCTCTGAGAATTCTGGATTCAATGGGGGTTGGCAGTCTCCTGCTCCATCCCTGCCCTGTGCCTGAGGGTGAAGGGCCCTGCCTCACCACCACCCCAAGACTTTGCCTGATCTCATGGAAACCGTGGCACACACTTGCCAAATCCCATCCTCCTGATTACGTGACCAAGAAAAGCCGCCTAAATCCGGAGGCAAGTTTGGGCACGCAGGGCAGCGCCATCCCAGGGGGAGAATTCCAGGGAGCCATTTCTCCAGGGCCCGCCCCTCCCGGGATCAATCCACTCCGACAGGCATCTGCTGAGCGCCACCTGTGAGCATGGTGCTGGGGCTGGGGGGAGACATGAAGAGGGGAAAGTTACAGATGCTGCCCTCAGGGAACCCACAGTCTAGTAGAGAAGGCAGCCAACTACCAGACGCTGTCGACATCAACTCACAGCGACCCCGTGTGTGTCAGAGTAGAACTGCTCCATAGGGTTTTCAATGGCTTATTTTCTGTTCAGAAGCAGATCGCCAGGCCTTTCTTCCAAGGTGCCTCTGGGTGGACTCGAACCTCCAATCTTTTGCTTAGCAGCTGAGCACTTAACTGTTTGCACCATCCAGGGAAGGCAGATGGGCTTTTCTTCCCACCGGAG
>NW_004445524.1:2457-3904 GCF_000243295.1 Trichechus manatus latirostris | reverse complement strand
GTGGATAGGTAGGAAGGTGGATGGATGGGTAGGAGGGTAGATAAGTGGATGGATGGATGGATTGATGGATGGATGGATGGATGGAAGGAAGGTTGGGTGCCTAGGTGGGCAGATGAGTGGGTGGAAAGGAGGTTGAGTGGATGGATGGAAGGGTGGATAGGTGGGCAGTTGGGTAGGTGGGCGGGTGGGAGACTGGGTAGGTGGGTGGATGATAAGTGGATGGGTGGGTGTGTGGGTGGGAGAGTGAGTAGATGGATGAGTAAATGGGTGTGTGAGGAGATGGGAGAGAGGGTAAGTGGGAGGGTGGATAACAGGCAGGCAGACCAGAGGGAAGGTGCTTGGGTTCCCAGACAGACCCAGTGTGCTTCCTCCTCCCGATCCTGGGGCTCCTTGGCCAATCCATGGGGTCCCACTTCCTGTGATACCTTCTACTGAACACAGCTGAGCTCTTGTCAATCCCATCAGTCTTGGAGGAGGGGATGGTGTGTTGGGGGTTGGGGCGTGGTAGATGAACAGATGGACTGAGGACCAAAGAAGGTATGACTGTCAGAGGGCAGTGAGGGGCCCGGAGCCTGGGAGATGGCCTCTGGCAGCCACTGCAAAGCAGCCGCCACTGGGAAGAGCTGGCTGGGAGCTCAGCCCCTTGGCCGGAAAAAGCCTGCTGCCTGTCAGGCTGCCCACGGCTCCCAGGCAGACGGCAGTGGGGGGCATCATGCCATGCTGGGCACCTTCCCGGCCACCTTGTATTTACCTAGCAGGTCTCGGCCCAGCCCGCTTCCTGTTTGAAGCACAGAGGCTGCCTGTCAGGGCAGACAGTGCCCCAGTGTCCTGCTGGGTCCTCTACCTGGGAGGGTGCCTCCCTATACTCCCACCACTCAGGCAGGGGCAGTGCTGGGGTGACTCACTGGGCCTTTCAGAGGACATGGCCAGTGTGGCCACGGCAGTCACTTGATCATTCTGCAAGCCCTTGGCTATGGTGGGGGGATTTGGATATCACACGGGGACGCCCCTCCCAGCATTCATGAGGACCCAACCATTTCCAAGGGTCCCCAGCCCTGGGGTGGGAGTCCCCAGGAGGCAGTGTAGCATAATGGTTAGGAGCATGCACTATGCAGACTCAAAAGGCCACGCATTATACTGTATGATCCCATTTATATGAAACATCTACAATAGGCAAATCCAAGGGACAGCAAGTAGATTAGTGGTTACCTAAGGGCTGGGGGAGGGAAGTGGGGAGTGGCCGCCCATGGGTACGGTGTTTCTTTTAGGGGGAACGATAAAATGTTCTGAGATTAGATAGTGGTGAAGGCTGCACAAGTTTGCAAATATACTAAACACCACCAAATTGTCCCTCGGTAGCACAAACGGTTTGTGCTGGGCTGGTACCTGAAACGTTGGCAGTATGAACCTACCCAGAGGTGCCTCAAGAAAGGCCTAATCTGCTTCT
>NW_004445524.1:0-951 GCF_000243295.1 Trichechus manatus latirostris | reverse complement strand
GTGGTAGAATTCTCGCCTTACGCGCAGGAGACCCGGCCAATGCACCTCATGAACAGCCACCACCTGTATGTCCCTCAATGGTGGTTTGTGTTGTTATGATGCTCAACAGGTGTTCAGTGGAGCTTCCAGAGTAAGACAGACTAGGAAGAAAAGCCTGGCAATCTACTTAGGAAAATCAGCCAATGAAAACCCTATGGATCACAACGGTCCAGTCTGAAACCGAATATGGGGATGGCGCAGGACCCGGCAGTATTTTGTTCTGTTGTACATGGGGTCACCGTGCGTTGGGGGCCAACTCGTCCTCAGCCAACAACAACAACACTCCATACTGTCATTGTGAAGATTAAAAGAGAGAATTCCAGAGGTGAGGGCAGTGTCTGGACAGAGCAAGTCCTCGGTGAGCGGCAGCTGTTTTGTTCTACTACTAGCCCCTCATTTTACAGGTGGGACAATGAAGCCTAGAGAGGCCAGGGCAGAGCTGGTGCTGGAATCCAGACTTTCTGGCTCCAAAGCCAGGTTCGTGACCCTGCTAGAAGCCCCCACCCTCGATAGGGTTTTCTCACTTCCTCCCTTCCATCTCCCGCCATCCCTGCTGCTCTGATTCCCAGCAGGGAGACTGAGGCCCAGAATGGACAGGACACCAGTCACCCCATGGATACCCTACTCCATCCCATCCCCGACGTGCAAAAGTCCCTGAGGTCCCAAATCTGAGGAGAGAGCAGACAGGAGTGGAGTGAGTGGGTTGGCGGGGGCGGGAAGGAAGTCCGAGGCAGCAGAAAACCGGTTTGGGATCCTCTCTCTGCCCTGGCCCGCCGCACCACCAGCCCAGGCCAACTGTAGGTCGCTGTCGCTGCTTAGGATCCGGCTGAGGCTAAGGCCTGAAATCACGCCATTCACAGTGCCTACCCTCATTGGTAAGGAGCCCTGGTAGCACAACGGCTAAGCTGTCAG
>NW_004445523.1:5401-6398 GCF_000243295.1 Trichechus manatus latirostris | reverse complement strand
CTGCCTCCTCAAAGTAGAGTAGGACTTAATGAAGTAGATGGAATAAAACATTCAGAACCTTCATTTGCTGATGTGGCAAGGCTAACAATGAGAAGATACAGCAGCAAACATCCATCAATAATTGTAACTAGGAATATACAACATATTAATCTAGAAAAATTGGAAGTTGTCAAAAAATCAAAAGTAATGCATAAAGATCAATATCCTAAGGATTAATGAGCTGAAATGCACTGGAATTTGCCATTATGAATGAGATAATCATATTATTTACTATGCCTGCCGGGAATGACAAACTGAAGAGGAATGGTAAAGTTGAAGTTGAAGCTGAAGAAAATTAAACAAGATTTATAGTATGAACTTGAGTATATCCTACCTGAATTTAAAGGTCATCTCAAGAATAGATTTAACTTATTGAACACTAATTACCAAGGATCAGATGAACTGTGGGATGACATCAAGGACATCATACATGAAGAAAGCAGAAGTTAATTAAAAGACAGGAAAGAAAAAAAAGACCAAAATGGATGTAAAGGAGACTCTGAAACTTCCCTTGAAAGAAGAGTAGTCTAAGCGAATGGAAGAAATGATGAAGTTAAAGAGCTGAACAGAAGATTTCAAAGGGCAGCTTATGATGACAAAGTAAAGTTTATAATGAAATGTGCAAAGACCTGGAGTAAGAAAACCGAAAAGGAAGAACACACTCCACATTTCTCAAGCTGAAAGAACTGAAGAAAAAAATTCAAGTCTTGAGTTGAGATACTGAAGAATTCTATGGGCAAAATATTGAAGGACGCAGGAAGCATCAATAGAAGATGGAAGGAATACATAGAGTCACTGTACCAAAAAGAATTGGTTGGTGTTCAAACATTTCAGGAGGTAGTATACGATGAAGAACCAATGGTACTGTAGGAAGAAATCCAAGCTGCACTGACGCATTGAGGAAAATACAATGCTCCAGGAATTGATGGAATACCAACTGAGATGTTTCAACATACAG
>NW_004445523.1:2011-3577 GCF_000243295.1 Trichechus manatus latirostris | reverse complement strand
TTCAGTGCTGCATCCATATGTTGAAACATCTCAATTGGTATTCCATCAATTCCAGCAGGCTTGTTTTTCCTCAATGCCTTCATTGCAGCTTGGACTTCTTCCTTCAACATCATGGGTTCTTGACCTTATGCTACCTCCTGAACGCTTGAACATCGACCAGTTCTTTTTGGTACAGTGACTGTGTATTCCTTCCATCTTCTTTTGATGTTTCCTGAGTTGTTAAATATATTGCCCATAGAATACTTTCAAAATTGCAACTCGAGGCTTGAATTTTTTTTTTCAGGTCTTTCAGCTTGAAAAATACTGAGTGTGTTCTTCCCTTTTGGTTTTCTAACTCCAGGTGTTTGCACATTTAATTATAGTACTTTACTCTGTCTTCTCGAGTCGCTCTTTGAATTCTTCTGCTCGGCTCTTTTACGTCCTCATGTCTTCTATTCATTTTAGCTCTTTTACTTTCAAGAGCAAGTTTTGGAGTCTCTTTGACATCCATTTTTGTCTTTTCTTTCTTTAACTGTCTTTTTATTGACCCTGTATTTCTTCATGAATGATGTCCTTGGTGTCATCCCACAGTTTGTCTGATCTTTGGTCATTAGTGCTCAATACCTCAGATTTGTTCTTGAAATGGTCTCCAAATTAAGGTGGGAAATACAGTCATATTTTGGCTCTCATGGACTTGTTTTAATTATATTCAGCTTCAACTGAAGCTTGCATATCAGCAATTGATGGTATGTTCCACATCCCCTGGCCTTGTTCTGAAAGGTCATATTGAGTTTTTCCATTTTCTCTTTCCACAGATATAGTTGATTTGATTTCTGTGTTTTCCATCTTGTGAGGTTCACATGTATAATAGCAGTTTATGTTGTTGCAAAAAGGTATTTGCCATGAATAAATCTTTAGTCTTGAAAAATTCTATCATGCAATCTCTGGCATCCTTTCTATCACCATGACCATATTTTCCAACTACAGATCCTTCTTCTTTGTTTCCATCCTTAACGTTCCAATCACCAGTATTTATCAATGCATCTTGATTGCATGTTTGATTAATTTCAGGCAGCAGAAGTTGGTAAAACATCTTCAATTTCCTCATCTTTTGCGTTAGTGGTTGGTGCATGAATTAAAATAATAGTCCTATTAAGTGGTCTTCCTTGTAACCCTATGGATATTATCATGTCACTGACAGATCTTTACTTCAGGATAGCTCTTGCAATGTTCTTTTTGACAATAAATGGAACACCATTCCTTGGATGGGTCTTGGATGAAAGCACAGAATACCAGAAAAGTGTTTACCTATGTTTTATTGACTATGCAAAGGCTTTCATCTGTGTGGTTCATAACAAATTATGAATAACACTGCAAAGAATAGGAATTCCATAACATGTAATTGTGCTCATGTGAAACCAGTATTTACACCAAGATTCAGTAGTTTAAACAGAACAAGGGGATACTGCAAGCTTTAAAATCAGGAAAGGTGTGTGTCAGGGTTGTATCCTTTCACCGTACTTATTCAATCTGTATGCTGAGCAAATTATCCTAGAAGTTGGTCTATATGAAGAAGAACTTGGCATC
>NW_004445523.1:0-1005 GCF_000243295.1 Trichechus manatus latirostris | reverse complement strand
TATTGACCATGAAAAATGAGATAACACTAAAATAGTACGATTATCAATACAATATTTCTCATATGATTAATTAGCTAAGTTATTGCTTCTGGAAGGTCACATCCTTAAAATCCTGTAGAGCGGTTCTACTTTGCACACATGGGGTCATGATGATTAGGAATCAACTCTAGGCAACTAACAACATCAAACATAAATTGCTGACAGTAGTCATGATAGAATAGTGTACAAAACAACAATAAAAAAGTCCTCTTCTAATGGAGGTTATATTTCAGTGGAGAGATACAGAAGAGAAACAGATAAATTATTACATATGTAGCATGTCAGATGGTGAAATATGCTAAATGATAGGAGGAAAGTTAAGACAGTGAAGGAGCCAACAGTAACAGGATGAGAGGAAGTACTGTATTTTTTTAAGTAGTGTGGTCAGTAAAGATCCACCTGAAGAAGAAACATTTGAGAAAAGACCTAAAGGAGGTGAAGAGCAAGCCATGTGGCTAGGGAGGCAGAGCCTTTTAGGCATGCTGTTGTTGTTAGGTGCTGTCAAGTCACTTTCCACTTATAGGAATCCTATGTACAATAGAACGAAACATTGTCCAGTCCTGTGCCATCCCCATGATCTTTGCTATGCTTGAGTGCATTGTTGAAACCACTGTGTCAATCTATCTTGTTGAGGGTCTTCCTCTTTTTCTCTGACACTCCTCCACTTTACCAAGCATGATGGCCTTCTCCAGGGACTGGTCCTTCCTGATAACATGTCTAAAGTATGTGAGATGAAGTCTAGTTATCCTCACTTCTAAGGAGTATTCTAGCTGTACTTCTTCCAAGACAGATTTGTTTGTTCTTTTGGCAGTCCATGGTATATTTAATATTCTTTGCCAACACCACAACTCAATGTCATCAATTCTTCTTCCATCTTTCTTATTCACTGTAAAACTTTTGCTTGCATATGAGATGAATGAAAATATCATGGCCTGGGTCAGGCACACCTTAGTCCTCAAAGTGACA
>NW_004445522.1:4973-6427 GCF_000243295.1 Trichechus manatus latirostris | reverse complement strand
CATTACAGTGTAGAGTAAAAGCATGATCCCTTGAGCCAGACTGTCTGGCTCGAATTCTGGATCCAGTAGTTATTAGCCATATAGTCTTGCACAAGTTACTGTAACCTCTGTGCCTCCATTTCCTCATCTGAAAAATTGGTATAATATTAATTCTTAGTTCCTAGGGTTGTTGTAAGAAGCGCTGGTGGCACAAATGGCTAAGCGCTCAGCTGCTAACTGAAAAGTTGGTAGTTTGAACCCACCCAGTAGCTCCGTGGGAGAAAGACCTGGCCATCTGCTCATGTAAAAACTACAGCTTAGGAAAACCTATGGGGGGCAGTTCTACTCTGTCATATAGGATCTCTATGAGTCCAAATCAACTTGATGGCACCTAACAGCAATAACAGGGTTGTTGTGAGTGGTAAAGGAGTTATTTCCTGTAAAGTGCTTAGAACAGTCTCTGGCACCTTGTAAGCACTCAATGAGTGTTAGCTATTTTATCAGTCAATGCTTTTCCTTGCGTTGCTAAGATACAGGGATTAAAGAAAAGGATTTGATGACTGTTGCAAGAAGAAAGGGCACTGAGGAGCTAGGACAACCAGGGATGGTTCCTCCTCTAACATGATGCTTCACTAGTTAAAAACCCCTATCCCTCTTCGGGTCTTTGTTAAAAAACTAAAATCCACTAGCATTTTAGGTGTACACAATTCTTTACTCTCAGTACTATTCTCCTATTCTTGTTTTAGTTCTCACCTTGCCAGCACCTCTAGCCATCTCCAAGTCTCTGTGCCAGACTGAAATTCTCACACTGTCTGAAACCCACTGATCTATGTGCTAGTGGCGATTGTGAACCATCCAGAGATCCAGATTCTACGGGAAACTGGGTAGAAGAACATTTCCAGCCAGTCGCCAGGGAACCACGGAACCCAGCTACACTCATTGCTGGCCCCAGAAATTGCCCAATCACGATGCAACCAGCACAAAACAGTGAGGTTTGCTTACAGACTGAATGGCAGGACAAGGAAGGACTTAATCATCACACAAGAGCCACGTGCCTATTTGTGTATGTGTAATTAGTAACTGGGAAGTGGAGAAACCTTTGGGTCTTAGAATAATGGCTAGAAAATCACCTTCCAAGTTCTACAGTCAATGGGATGTGTGGATATAACACACTCTTGCCTGATTTGGGCTTCCCTACCTCTCTGAATCACACTGATGCTACTGTTGACATAGACCATTCCTTCCCTACATCCATCCAACATTTATTCATCAAACATTTATTATATCTAGTAGAAGCCAGGGAATGTTCCGCTGGGTCAAACTAGAAACATCATGTTCAACATGACTTTCTATCCTCTTTTTCTTGCCATCACTGGTTAGAACACTCCTTAACGCAGGGTATCTTTTACACTGTTTATCATTATCTCACAGGGGCCTTGTTCTGCCTTTTTTCAACCTGTATTTATTGAGGAGCC
>NW_004445522.1:2175-3828 GCF_000243295.1 Trichechus manatus latirostris | reverse complement strand
TTTTTAAACAAAGCCTTCTGACACAGGAGTGTGCACTCTGTTTAAGGAGAGACAGTTTTAGCCATGCTAGCTCAGGGTGGCCAACCTCACCACATTGCAACACCCTGAGCTGTCCCTTGTGTCAGCAAACCTCTCTTTTCTTTCTTGGTTCATCATGTGGCAGGAGGAGGATGACCGGATAGTGACAGCAGGAGGCAAGTGGGTACTCTGCAAGCCGGGGAACTTAGCAAACATTATTGTGATCATTTGATGAAGTCCTGGACAACATAATAAGGAAAAGCTTCTGTTAATGAAAGGGCTTTAATAATTCTCGGTCTTAGCCCAACATTGATCTAGACAATTCTGTTTCATTAAGGTAATTTTCATCACTTGAGTCATTGGGCACCTTTCAATGGGGTCAACCAAGCTAACAGGCAACAGAAACTCCCGAATATAACAGTCACCACCGTAAAGGCAATTGTTCAAATAAATCAGAAATTAAAAATATTTCTGACTTGCAGGCACATCACATTAAGGGAAGAATCAATAACATTCGAGGTAGTCCTTTCTGCTTGGGCAATTCAAAACTCAGCCTTTATGTAGTCTGAGATTCATTTTTATTGGGCCTTTGACAGCAGGGAGCAACTAGACATGATACTAGCTGATATTAGTGATACTAGAAGCTAACGTTTACTGAGGATTTACCGCATGCCAGGCACTGTCCTAAGCATTTCATAGGTATTGTTTCATTTGATCTGCACAGCTAATCTATTAGATAGACTGCTATCGTTATCCCCATTTTAGAGCTGGGAAAATAGAGTCACAGAGAAGTTTAACAACTTGACTGAGGCCACACAGAAAGAAGTGGCATTTTAATTAATAATAACGGCAACATTTCTTTAAGGAGACCTGGTGGGACAATGGTTAAGCACTTGGCTGCTAACTGAAAGGTCAGCAGTTTGAACCCACCAGCAGCTCTACTGTCTGGTACACAGTATCAAAACCAGACCAGTTGCTGTCAAGTCGATCCTGACTCATGGTGACCCTATGTGTGTCAGAGCAGGGCTATGCTCCACAGGGTTTCAATGGCTGATTTTTCGAAAGGAGATCATCAGGCCTTTCTTCTAAGGTGCCTCTGGGTAGACGCAAACATCCAACCTTTCGGTTAGCAGCTGAGTGCATTAACCATTTGCACCATGGCCCAGGGACTCCTGGCACATAGTAGGCACTCAATAACATTCATTTATTCATTGTTAGTCAGAATCATTGATTATGTGCCTACCGTGATCTCGTGGAGCTTAAGTGTTTCTATAGTCTTTGTTCAATCACAGGATCCATCAAAGTCCATCCAAATCCTTCCCAGGAATCAGTTCTTTAAGACCCAGTGCACCCCTGAAACTACTGCCCTGAGATAATCTTTAAATCTTAAAGCAAAAATATCCCTTGAAGTCTGCTTTAAACCAAACAATGGTTTAATTTAATTAGTAAAAAATGTCTGCCTTGAGTATTATGCTTTTATGAATTATCTATATGGGATCAAATTGACAACAGCAACTCGAAAGATTAGATAGGAACCTTAAGGGACAGTGAGTTTATGTTAATGGGAGAGGAACAACTCATAAAAGGTGAGAACGGTTGCACAACTCAAAGAATGTAATCAATGTCACTGATTTG
>NW_004445522.1:0-828 GCF_000243295.1 Trichechus manatus latirostris | reverse complement strand
GCATTCACTCTGGAAGAAGAAAAAATATAAAGTGGAGTTAACCATTAAATTACTAGTTGAATCAGAATTAGAAATTGGATGGGGGATTTACTCACTAGAATACTAATTTTGAACCGTACTCTTCAAAAAAGAAGATATAGTAGCTACACCTTCCATTTGGGAAAGCACTTTACAGTTTAGAAGAGTTTATTTTTTACATTCATCCATTAGTTCATTTCATCCTCACGGAAACCCTGTGATTATATTATCACATTGGTACCAATTATCTTTCTTCTGCACCCACACAAAAAAATCATGTAATTCGTCTACTTTCGTGCGTTCAGTGGGACCCTGCCGCTTTTAGAAAGAAGTCCAAAGTCAAAGCTCACTATAACCTGAATTTAACCCACCTTTGCAGCCCTGACTTCTATCACTCGCTTATTCTCTGGTAATGAACATACAGGCACAGTCTTTGCTTACCAACAGCTTCTAGTCCAGCGGGGGGGCATACAATCAATTTAAGTGAATGAACCTTAGGATATCCCGTAACAGGGACTTCTGAAGGAAAGGAGGCTTAAGTTGGTGTAAGTTCATCGAGATCTGAGTTAGGCAGATGAAATGTGGAGGAGCAGGGTAGGGTGGTAATGCAGAGGGGGATTCAGGCAGAAGAAACGGTGGGTACAAAGGACCAAGGCATGAGAACAAGCATCATTCCCATAGCTACAGACATACAGAATAATCTCCCCACCATCCTTCTCACCTCCATGTTTCAGACAATCTGCTAGAAACATTCCTTCATCATTTCACCGCTAGATGTTGTACAACAGAATGAAACACTGCCCGGTCCTG
>NW_004445521.1:0-6465 GCF_000243295.1 Trichechus manatus latirostris | reverse complement strand
AGGCTTCGCAGAGGGCAGCGCCTGATGTGGAGAGGGTGAAGGCGCTGGGTGAGCAGGCCAGTTACCTCTTTTCCACATACTTCAGGCCATCACTAGGCAAGGTATCCCCACTTAGCCTCTATTCTCTGTCTCTCCCTCCCTGTCTGTCTCTCTCTGTATCGCTTTTGCCACGTGTCTGACATGTATTCCTGAGAAGAATCACAAGTAGGAAAATAGGAGAGAGACCTTAGAGATGGAAAGGGGACGTCCTGTGGCGCTATTGGTTGCCCATGGGCAGAGGGTAGCTGGTAGGCCTTCTGGACGGACGTCCGGACCAGGGGCATCTTGGGAAAGCTAGACCACACGCGAACCCTGGCCTTGTTCAGCTTGTGTGCAGACGAGCCCCTCCAGCACCCGCTACCTACAGCTGATACTTTGTATCCAGAATCCCCTCCCAGTGACCTAGGCGGGAAACACTCTCACATATCTGGGGGAGTCCTCTCCTGAGTCTGGAGAGCCCAATCTGGTATCCACCATTTCATCTTCTCACTCAGCCCACACCTCTCCTGCACGCATAAAGTCTGCCTTTCTCCCTGAATCCCACATTCAACCAGGACCCGAGCGTGTCAGCCAGCCAAGGCCAGTTAGGTAAAATCTTATGAAACACCCATTGGCACTTTATCACCATCTGCCGATCCGCAGATCCCCGTGGCACAGTGCACGTGGGGGAGATCCTGCAGGCCAGGGCCAGAAGTCCTGTGCCCTTGGAGACCTGTGGAGTGTGGCTACGTGGATATGGATGAGCAGTGTCCCAGGCACAGGAGGGAGCCTTGGACCCCGTTCTGGCCCTCCTTGTGGCTCCACGACACCTCGCCCCGTCCCTGGCCTTTGGCCGGTACCTCCCTGAATGTGTGCACTCCATCTGCTTTTCTCCTTCCATCACGCTGATCCAGCCGCCACCGACTCTCACAGCATGGAAGTCACCACTGAGGCAGTGACAGCCACGTCACAGGTCTAGATATCCAGGCTCTTGGCGGCTTTTATTCCTGATCAGCTCAGAGGTCTGTCTGAGGGTCGGCCTGCCAGTTAAGCCTGGTGAGTGTCGGGGGCTGGGCTAAGGGTTGTTTACCATCACCATGGAGTCGGCCTCCGGAAGCATAGACCGGAGCTTCTGACAAGGCCTGGTCACAATGAATAAGCCAGTAGCAGATTGCTGGCCTGCTGTGCTGCTTCCTTGGTGCACTTCAGTTTCACCTAGTAGGTCTATCAGGCCATGGTCACCCTCCCCAAGAGCCACGGGTCACCCCAGACCAGTTCAGCCTCCTCTAGGGGACTTGGACTATTTCCAGAGCCTCATGCAAGAAGCAGGAACCCATGGGAATGCAAGAAAGAGCCTGGGCTCTGGGTGTTTTTTTATGTGTGCATGGGACCCCGGTCATCATCTTGAGTTCTCTGTGAACTGACAAACTTTATTCAATGACATGACCACTGCCACCACCCACACCACAACTAATAGTAATGATTAACAATGACCTACCCCTTGGACATTCCACGAAGCATCTCAGAATAGTACAGGGATGTAGGATACTGATGTATCAGTTGATCAGTGCACCCCCAAGTCATGACCTGCTGTCCAAGGATTAAAGTTCTCTGTACTGTGACATGGAAATATGTCCAGAATATATAATTGAGTGAAAAGGGAGAGTTCAAAACATTAAAACTTTAATTCAATGGAATTCAACATTTTTACTGCAAACACAATGAACTGCAACCTCCTGGGGCCATCACCAACCCGTTTGCCTCTTGGTCTTCGAGGGAGAACCCCTCATGAACACAGAAATGTCAAAATGCGGCCAACAGCAAAGAGAACTAGGTGGAGGAGTTTAACCTTATGCCACAGGACAGATGGGAAGGCGGCCAACATTAGAATATTCTTCTCTCTAGGAGGGGCTGAACTGCACAAAACTTGTCCCAGGAGCTGGACAAGTACTGCCTCCAATATCAAACGATTCAAACATTAGCTGTGGGGAAGAAGCCCTCCCCTGCCAAGGAACTCCGGGAATTCCTTCTTGTATCTGGGGATAAAGCTCCAGCACTTGTCTTGAACAGCCAATCCATGTCTGCTCCTCCTGTGGTGCTGGCGATCTCCCAACAGGCACCTCAGCCCAGGCTTCCCCCGAAAACTCAAAGAGCATCTGTGTTTCCCAGAAGGCATCATTGGAGGCCTGACCATCAGACCACTGCACCTGGAAAACCAAACACAACTTTACACACTCCGCCGTCAGGCTTCGGGGCTCTGCCTTTCCAACCCTGAGAATCTTCTGACCCTGCGTGGACACCACCCACTTCTGGGGTGCCGGGCTCAGGAACAGTAAACATCTCCCCATGGCACTCCATATCCCCCTCCCCTCACGGCTCCCATTTTGCCAACTTCCAACACGAGCCCGCTCTTCCCCCTCGCTCGTCTTTGCCTGGTTGATTCACTCCAAAGGCATTAGCTGAGCCTCTCCTCTGTGCCATGCACTGGGGAGACAGGAGACAGCAGGGGAACAAAGGTGCCTGTAGGAAGGCCTCACCTGGCTGGAGGGCTTGGGCTGGCTCAGCTCCACGGCGGACACAGGATGGGGGAAGGAGGACGTGGCCTGCGCCGGCTCTTGGGGGCTAAAAAAGGGACTGGGTGTGAGGACATTCTCTGTCTCAAATGACAGAGAAAGCTAAGGAATAATAGCCACTCATTTAGTGACACGTACTGAGCACTTTCTACATATCAGGAACCGTTCTAGTTGTTTGACATTCATCAGGAACAAAACTTTCTGTGCTCAGGCACTCCGTTTTGGGAGAAAGGGGAAAACGATGTGGAAGATGTTAGGAGGGGACAAGTGGTATAACAGAGCAGAGTGGGCTCACACAGACAATGGATTCTTAAATAGGACACCAGAAGCATTATATATAAGACAAAATAAATAACTTGGACTCCATCAAAATCAAAAACTTTTGTTCAACAAAGGACTTAAAAAAAAGTGAAGAGACAACCTATAAACTGGGAGAAAATTTTCAGGAACCACGTACTGAATGGGGGTTCAATATCCTCAACGTAATGTCTAAAGAACTCCTACAACTTAACGGCTAAAAGACAAACAACTCAAAAAATGAATAAAGAATTTAAATAGACAAAGGGCAAAGGATTTCATCAAAGAAAGACAAATGGCCAACAAGCACATGAAAGATGCTCAACATCAGTAGCCATTACCAGTCGCCACTGATTCAATTTCAACTCATGATGACCCACGAGTTACAGAGTAGGCTGCGTTCTATAGGGTTTTGAGGCTGTGACCTTTCAGAAACAGACTGCTAGGCCTTTCTTCCCAGATGTCACTGGGTAGGTTTGAACTGCCAACTTTTTAGTTAGTAATTGAGCACTTAATCATGTGTGAAACTCAGGGACTCTATTAGCTATTAAACCAAGAAAACCAAACCCATTGCTGTGGAGTTGATTCCATCTCATAGCAGCATTACACGACAGAGTGGAACTGCCACACAGCGTTTCCAGGGAGCGGCTGGTGTATCAAAACTGTCAGCGTTTCGGTTAGCAGCTGAACCCTTTAACCACTGTGCAATCAGTGCTATTCGGGAGATGCACATCAAAACCACAATGAGATACCACTTCCCACATAACTAGGATGGCTAAGATTGAAAAAAATAAAAAAAGAAACAAAAACCCAGAAAACAACAAGTGTTGACGAGGATGTGGAGAAACTGGAACCCTTCTCCACTTCTGGTGGGAATGCAAAACGGTACTGCAGCTATAGAAAACAGGTTGGCTGTTCCTCAAAAGGTGAGACAGGACTACCATATGACCCAGAAATTCCACTCCTGGATCTATTCCTACCCCTTGAGGCTTGGTTATTTTCCCTCCATGTCCAACAGTCTACAGAATTTACCGCATCAACAGAAAATTCTCTCCCAGGCTGTTCCAGGCCCTTCCAAGCCCGTTTAAACCTACAGTTTGGAATATAGAATCGGGATCTTGCTGCTACTCAGAAACCCCAATAACCCTTTGGGGAAAAGAAAACATGAGGAAGAGGCTGCTGGGACCTAGGGTGACCTTGGTGAAGAGGTGAGCCCTGAGCCTTGTTCAGTCAAGGAGCCTCAGAAACACTGGCCAGAGGACAGTATCCAGGTCCCTTCTGATGTTTCTGAGTGTTCTTCTCTTTGAGGGAAAACCACCCACTTTTGGTGGAAGCAGCCTGGGAAGATTGCTCTCATTTTTAGAAATCCCTGAAGAAAGGTCTAATCTGCAGTCTGAGGTGGGTGATTTGATAAGTCGGGCACTAGTCTTGCAGGACCCTCATTCCCCTACTTTGTGGCCCATGGAAAGCATGGCCCAAGCCTTGGGGATCTGCAGGGCCTACCTCTGGGGAAAGACAAATTCTGGAGGCAGCAGCGGGGGCTGTCGCCCCATGTGTCCATCGCTCTTACCTGGACTTTCCTCCAGATACTTGCTCTGGGGGGTCCTACCAGGCATGTCAGTGAATCCTGTAGGAAAGAAACCCCACACTTCCAGGAGGAAGGAGCAGGGCCCATGTTAGATAGGAGGTAAAATGTGCCCTGCCAGTCACAGGCTCTGTGAACCAGGCTCTCTGTCTGCTTGGGCCTCAGTGTCCCTCTCTGAGAAAGAAACAGACACAACCAGTGATCTCCACGACCTTTCCCAACTCTGTCATTCTTTGCTTCAGCAGACCAAAACAAGGCTGAATGTTGCAGACTTCACATTCTGCTTTGTCCCAGGTGTGACCTCCTACCACACCCCAGTCCCAGCGACCACACATGGGACTGTGTCACAAACTCCTTCCTCTAACCTGTGAGGAATGTGCAATCCATACCATCACCATTTTCTTTCCTAGTTGGTGCATCAAATGGCTGAGCCCCAGCCCTTTTCCCTTGTCACTGACCTTTTACTTTAGGTTTTACTAAGATGTCCTTTACATGTAAGGTGTTACCACCTTATCTTGCACTTTTGACTTTTCTCTACTTAAAATGCTGCAGAGAATATCTCAAAACATCTTTCACTCGTACAGACAAGCTACCATGGATTTGACCAGACCTGGGTCAACAGAAGCTTAGGAGAGACGTAAAGTGAGAATCTATGTCCACTTCCTCCTGGAGTCTACTAGGTTGTAAAACTAGTGGACAGTGCTCCTGATCTCAGACACAGAACAACAGGCCGGCTCAACTCCATCCATGTCTACCACCAGGGTGACTTCCTGAACCCGGAGGGCCACCTGTCCAGGATCTTCTGGGACTGAAGGGACCTTAATAACTATTTGGTATATGATGGTACCTTTGCTTTCCTCTTATTTTCTCTTCCCTGGAGAACCTTGAAGATGTTCTAGGGTAGAGGAAGTAAGGTTTAAGTGCTAATTTGACAGTCCCCCCGAAAAACCAAACCCATTGCTTTGAAGTCAACTCTGATTCACAGCAACTCCATAGGACAGAAGGAATCCCCAGGGATTCCAAGGAGTGCCTGCTGGATTCAAACTGCTGACCTTTTGGTTAGCAACTGCATGCTTAACCACTGTGCCACCAGTACTCCCTTGCCACACTGCTGCCCCTCAAACAAGATCAAGTCAGTGCCAGCATCAGGTACAGGAACCACTTGCTCTGTCCTGAGCAGACCCACCTGTCATGCCAGCGTCTGGGCAGGGCATCCCGAAGCCCAGATCCTGGCTGTGGACCAGCTGCCCAGGCTGGAAAGAGGCTTCCCTGGAGGACGCCAGTGCACATGACATCAGCCACGACCCTGGGGCAGCTGGGGACAGGTCCACCACATTGCTGCCGGCAGCAAGAGGGCAGAGGCCAGGGCCAGGGCAGAGGGGGGTGACGGTGGCAGTGTCTTGGCTAGGCCCCTCCTAGTGAATCTCACCACCCTGAAGGGACCTGTGGACACAGCAAACACTGTCCCTCAATGGGCAGAGGCTCCCTCGGCCAGAGACTGGGAAGAGACTCCAGCGATTGTGGGAATCTGGGTCACATCTTAAACCAGGCACTGATGGCCATGAGGCCCCAGCACATCAGAAATCACACCGTGGCCCGTGTTCTCCTCATGGCACACGGTGTACGCAAGGACCAGAGGCTAGGCTCTGACATACCAGCCCAGGGAGCCACCTCATAAATGCTCTGGAAATCGTCAGTACATTAGCAGGTTTACTCACCACGCCCTACAACAAAGCACCGTTCTACAAACTGAAAATGGAACCTGAGCAGCAAGTGTGCAATGACCCAGTGAACACAAGATGGCCGATCTGAAGGGAATTCCATGCAGTGATGAATAATGTCTTAAAGAATTCATGTTCCTTAATGCTCGCAGCATCTCAGACAGAACAGAGCCTTTTGTTAAATCCACATATTCTTTGCAACAACTGCACACGGCAGGTCTTGTCATTATCCCCCTGGAACAGGTGAGAAAACTGAGCACTGGAAGGCCAT
>NW_004445520.1:5586-6468 GCF_000243295.1 Trichechus manatus latirostris | reverse complement strand
TTATATTTTATTCTAAGGAACACAAAATAAATGCTCAGTATAGAATAATTTGTAATCATTGATCGTTAAGAATATTACCATTGTAAAATTGCCCAATAGTAAATATATTTTTGAATAATGGGATATTTTCACATTTTAAAGTAAATAAAATTTCAGGTGAAAATTTCTTAAAATTCCTATCATGTTTAAAATCAAGGTGTTGGCAGGACTCCATTCCTTTTGGTTGTTTTTTGCCTTTTCCAACTCTGAGTGACCACCCTCAGTCCTTGGACCATGGCCTCCTTCCTCCATCTTCAAAGCCAGCAACATTTCGTCTCTCTGTTTATTTTTCTCATAGTCATATCTCCCTCTCATTCTCTTCTTTTACCTCTCTTTTGCTTTTAAGGACTCTTGTAATTACTTTAGGTTCATTCAGGTAATGCAGGGTAATCTCCCTATTTTAAGGCCAGTTGATTATCAAGTTTAATTCTATCTGCAATATCCCTTTTTCCATGTAAGGTAACATGTTCACAGGGTTGGGGAATTATGGTGTAGACATTTGTTTTTGTTTTCAGGGGCCATCATTCTGCTTACCACAGGTGTATGTAAGTAACTTCCCCTAGCTATATTGGCTTTGGTGTCAGTTAGGAAATGATTCCCCTCCAGGGCAGATGCAGGGCAGATACACATACACGGGTCATGGTTTATACAAGTGAACACAGGCTTGATTTCAGCCTCCATTTATCCCTTTGTCAGGGACCTTTAACCAAAGAACAACCTACAAAACAAAGTGTGATTTTTTTTTATAACAGCATCATTGCTAGTGATTCAAAACAAGAAAGCATATAAACAAAACTGAAAAAATTAAGACAAAGTCCATGCTCAATATATGGTTATGTTTGA
>NW_004445520.1:2722-4421 GCF_000243295.1 Trichechus manatus latirostris | reverse complement strand
CAGTGGATTTGGTTTGGTTATTGTGTATCCATAGTCATTGCTCATTGATTGAGCACTGACAATGTAAAACACACACAGCATAAGCTCTTAGGGATAAATAGTGAGGAACATGAGCAAAGTCTTTGCCCTCACAGAGATTCCAATTTAATGGTGGTAAAGACTAGTAAAGAAATTTTATTATCAGGCTCCTTTTTATTAAATACTTTTTCAGTAAGGCTTTGTTAAAACAACCCGTGCCAAAATATACATGAAACATTTTTCCTTTGGATTTCCAAATCACGCAGAAATTACATAATTTTAGCACTTCTGACAGTGCAATGTACCGCCAAAACTTAGAATATTGGCACGTTGACACCTCCATCTCCAAATACTGCAATGAATCTAGAGTTATTCCTAGGAGAAAAGAGACATAAGATGGGAGACTTAGGTTTCCTGTTTAAGATTTAGAGAGAAATTCTTTTTCTTTTGGTTCAGTTTTTCTTGGAATAAGCCTCACTTGCCATTTCTTGGCATTATGATAACCATAATTCAAAAGGCAACATCAGGATGTGGTTCTAAGGAAAATGTTGAAGAAGACAACTTTCCTTGCCTTTGGTGCAGAGCAAGGCATGCTTAAACAAGGCAAAATGCTTGGTCAAGCTGATTTCCCAGACGTGGAGACTCCAGAAATGAATGAAGGATTATCACTTCTTTTAATTAAAAAAGAAGAAGTGTCTTTGCCTGCGCACACACGTGTACATATGCACAAACCCCGCCCTTTACCTCAGGCCTTTCCTTTCTACCTAAATCCTTTAAGTACCATAAGTAATCCATTCTGGCCAGTTAATTATTTAGTGTTCTGGATCTTGCCACCTCAAAGGTATGGCTAGTGTCAAATCTTGTGTTCCAGATAGATGAAATGTCACCATGATATAAAAGTGCTGTCAAGTTAAACAAAAACAAAACTTCAATTTATTGACCAAATTTTGTCACAATTTCCAAGTTTCCAATCATATCTTTAAGCTTTCTACCTTCCACAGAGAATCTCAGTTCTACTCTCTGAAACGAGAAACTATGTTTGATAACCCTTCTCATTCTCTTTCACCTCTGTACTCTATGTATTCACTCTTCTTACCTTCTTTCCTCTGGGTTTTTCTGGAGAAAGATTTGCCCATTTTTCGGCAAAGCAAAATCTGTTACCTGTGATCTTTATTAATTTTGCTTTGTCTCTCCAGAGAGCGTGTATCTATGTTTGTCATACACTTTTTACCTCTATAGAGATTTTTAATCTCTACTTCTATTGTGTTATATATCTCAGCCCTCAAACACATTTATGTTTGCCCAGTTATAAAATCTTTCATTCAGATACCCTGTCTTTATACTCACTGGCACATCACTGCTTTCACTCACTGCCAGGATTTTAAAACTTGTTACTTCTATCTCCTCAATTCCAACTCTTAAACACACTGTAATGTAGGTTCTGTCCTCACAAATCAACTGAAAATGTACTGACTAAAGCAATCAATAAACTCTCTTATGTCAAACCCAATGGCCTCTACTACTGTGGATTCAAACATTTTGTTCTGTGGACACAAAAACTCTCCCTCCAGATTCCTTATTCAACTACCCTCACTGTGACTGTTTTACTTAATTGGGAACTCCAGATTCTTATCTCCAACTTTCAACTGTTGTTTGAAATCCTGAACAGTATTCCAAATCC
>NW_004445520.1:0-1137 GCF_000243295.1 Trichechus manatus latirostris | reverse complement strand
ACAGCATATAGAATTTTTCTCATGCTTCAGATATCTTTGACTTCTCCTTCTGCTACCAGCTGGATAAAAATCTGCTCTGCTTGTAAAGGGCCCATGCAGATAATCTCTCTAGTTTTTGGTCAACTGATTAATAACTCTAATTTTATCTGCAAAATCCCTTCACAGCAGTACTTCGATTAGTATTTGATGGCATAACAAGGTACCACCAATCTTGGATGGCCATTTTACAATTATGTCTACCACAGAAATTTTACACAATCATTATAATTGTATATTTAGCTTTAGTATATATATAGCTTAAGCCTAATGATTATAATAGAACAGAGAGAGAAAAACCTCTCGAGAATAACTTTGAATTGATTACAATGTGAAAGTGGACATGAGACATTCAAAATTATGTAAGCATAAAACAGTTTTTGCAAAATTTTCCATTGAAGTCCTTAATGCAACCAATAGTCTGGATGAAATAATTTCTTAGGCTTTGAAAGTAATTAAAATTCCACAAATACCATCAAACACCATAGATTTTAAAGAATAAAGTGATTTTCATTTATATATAAAGCTATTAAAAGCTGGGCATTTTTAGATCAAGAGAATGATCATTTAGTTTCATGAAATCCCTAAATGTAAAAGTATAACTATGAGAGGAAAAAAAAAGGGAGAGAAAATATCTATTAAATGATAATTTTGGCAAATTTTAGAACTTCCAATTAATTAGTGACTTTTTTTAAACACATCTCAGCTACCGGTTTCTTGGTTTATTGCAGTACAACTTGTGAACTTTGCTGTGGTTTCATCAAGAGTGTTATATAGTAATTCATGTAAATTACAGACAATATTTCTCATGTATTCTGTGCTTCAAAGATAATGAAAGTATCTAACATTTCCAAATGGCTTTTTGACTATGGCTTTGTGTATGAGAATTTAAGAAAGAAATGGAATCACCGTAATTTTAAGAAAGCTACTTAACTTGGCCTTTTCAAGAAAGGAGATACATCTATCCAGATTGACAGATCTATAAATGACCTTTAAAAATGACATTTTTGGAAAGTGAAATTTATAAGGATGATAGTGACATGACATTCTATTGGCAACAAGGTGTTGGAGGGAAAAAATAACATCGGTACAAACTCTGTT
>NW_004445519.1:4823-6569 GCF_000243295.1 Trichechus manatus latirostris | reverse complement strand
GACAGTGAAAACCTTATGGATCACAATAGAACATTGTATGACTCACTTGGCTTTGGACATGTCATCAGGAGGGATCAGTCGCTAGAAGAGGACATCATGTTTGGTTAAGTTGAGGGCCGGCGAGGGTGAATGGATTGAAACAATAGCCTGAATGATGAACTTGAACTTACCAGCAATCATGAGGGTGTTGCAGGACCAAACAGAACTTATTGCTCTGTTGTGACTAAGGTTGCCATGAGTCGTAGTCGACTCAGTGGTGGCTAACAACAATTCTTGCTTAAAAGCAGTTTATTAGAAATAGTGTGAAAAACAAAAATTTTTTTTTCTTCAAGCCTAATTATCTATGTATGTTACGGGCATTCACTTATTAGCCAGGAAGGTTAGTATTTTCCTTAGGATAAGAATGAATTAAAGGAAGTGCAGAAAAAATCCAGGTGATTGTTGAGTAGATTCCAACTCATGGTGACCCCGTGTGTTTCACAGTAGAACTGTGCTGTATAGGGTTTTTAAGGCTGTGACCTTTCAGGAGCAGATCACCTTTCTTCCGAGGATCCTCTGGGTGGGTTATAATTCTCAACCTTGTGGTTAGTAGTTGAGTGCTTAACTGTTTTTTGCCACCCAGGGACTCCAAGGAAGTGCAGAGAGGTTAGGTAAATTAGTACTGTTAGTGCCGGTGCTGAGATTCAGGTTTCTCATCAAGGAATAGTGTATATAATAAATCCAGCTCTTGATTGTGAAAGCAAAATATAGCCACAATGATAATATTTCCTAGGTTAGTATCCACATTTAATACACTAGTAACTAAAATTCCATTAAGTTCTTTTCTAGAGTTTAACAAAATGATTAGCTTTAATAATAGTAAGAATATCAAATAATGTATTGGTGAAACAGTAATGAGAGGCAGGAGCCACTTAGATAGAAAGTAAAATTACTTTAAATAACTACTGTAGAATATTATGTAATGTATACACAATACATTATAGTTTATATGGTATAATAATATATAATTAAAGCAAGAGCAGAGATGAAGAAAACAAAAAATCTAGAAATAGATCCAACTATTTGTAAGAGTTTTTAGCATTAAACAAATCAGATAAGACAATGAAGAATTATTTATAAGTAATTTAAAAAAGGATATAAGAATATGAATGCAAATAATGTAAGTGGAATTTAAATCTCATACTCCGATTAATATTATATTGGTTTAAGAGTCTCTAGAGTTTTTGAAAGATAGGAATGGAGCAATTTTCTTTTTCTTTCTTTTACCTATATCAGGGAAGTGGTTCATTGTTTTATAATTTTATAACTTGCAATCAGAGGTTTTAAAAACAAGGCCACAGATTGGAAAAATATTTTTTACCTATAAAGAAAATTGTTTATGCTCAAAATATATTAAATAGACTATAGCAAGTGAAAATACAGTTAGTAAATAAACTCTTGGGAAAGTGTTAAGCCTTGTTAATAACTTTTTTTTTAATTGTGTTTAAGTGAAAGGTTACAATTCAAGTTATTTTCTCATACAAAAATTTATACGTACATTCTTATGTGACCCTAGTTGCTCTCCCTATACTGTGACAGCACTCTCCTCCTTTCCACCCTGGATTTCCCGTGTCCATTAAACCAGCTCCTGACCCTCTCTGCCTTCTCATCTCGCCTCTGGACAGGACCTGCCCGTTTAGTCTCACGTATCTACTTGAGCTAAGAAGCACACTTATTCACGAGTATCATTTTATGCCCTGTAGTCCA
>NW_004445519.1:2668-3951 GCF_000243295.1 Trichechus manatus latirostris | reverse complement strand
GTGAGGTAATGGATCTTGTTTCAGTTTTTTGCCGATGGATATCCAGTTATGCCAGCACCACTTGTTAAAGAGGCTGTCTTTTCCCCAGGTAACGGACTTTGGGCCTTTGGCAAATATCAGCTGCTCATAGGTGGCTCCTTGTTAATAATTAGAAGTGAAAATTAAGAGAAGATCATACTTAATAGAGTAAGAAATTAGGAAAAAAGCCAGGGCTAGTTGTTCCCTAGGAAAATATGATGACTTATAGATTTTCTGGTTATAAAATGAATAGAAACAATTTTTTTCTAGAGACTATTCTAGAAGATAATTAGACATTTAACATATTTCATTCGTGTATTCTTTTACCCAGTTATCCAACAGTGATTTTGAATTACCGATGTATATTAGATATCAAATGACATAGTTGGAATACAGAGATTAACAATGAGATCCATGCTCTTGGACTTCATTTATAAAACTGCTAATATTTCTCTGACCTGGAAATTTCACTTTAGAGATTATAATACAAGGAAATTAAAAAAAAAAAAACTCATTTTGCATGAAGATATTTATAGTTGTGCAGTATGTAATTTTTAAAAACCAGGGGAAAACCTTGAAGTTCCTAATGCTTGGGAAATGATCAGGTAAACCATGATACGTAATAGAATGTTACATTGCTATTAAACATGAAAATGTGTGGACCTTCAAAACATAAAATCTACAGACAGTAAACTCAGAGGATAGAAACGTTTTATAGACACACTGATTCCAACTACCTAAAAAATTGTGACTGGACATAGGGTTTGGAAGAAGGCATAAAGTTGTGTATATGGTTGTTATGAATTGAATTGTGTCCCCCAAAAATATGTGTTTTAAATCCTAACCTCCATGCATGTTGCTATAATCCCATTTGGGAATGGGTTGTCTTTGTTATGTTAATGAGACAAGATTAATATAGGGAGTGTCTTAAATCAATCTCTTTTGAGATATGGAAGAGATTAAACAAGCAAGCTAAAAGAGCAGACGGGGAAGATAGATACCAAACCACATGGAGATCTCTAAGGAACCCGGAAGCAGATGCTGAAGAGACAGAGACCTTCCTCCAGAGCCAAAAGAGAAAGCATTCTGCTAGAGCCCATACTCTGAATTCAGACTTCTAGCCTCCTAAACTATGAGAAAATAAATTTCTGTTTGTTAAAGCCATCCACTTGTGGTATTTTTGTTATAGCAGCAGTAGATAACTAAGACAATGATTTATATACAATGAAAGGATCTTTTAAATTTAATTTTTTTCTCTACAGTTC
>NW_004445519.1:0-1343 GCF_000243295.1 Trichechus manatus latirostris | reverse complement strand
ACTTCTACTGATACCCCATGATCCAAAGTACCCTGTCTCACTTGGAGTATTGCAACAGCCTCCTGTCACGCTGCTTTTGCCCTTGACTTCTGTGCCTTCTTTTCTCCACACAACAGCAAGAGTGATTGTTATAAATCAAATCATGTCACTTCTTGGCCCAAAATTTCTCAGTGGCTGCCTCTCTCAAGAGTAAAACCCAGTGGCCTGTAGTGTTGCACGTGACCTTGCCTGCCTCTCCCTTCTCTTCCTCTTTGACCTTACTTCCTACTACTTTTTCTTCACTCCGGCTCCAGCTGCCCTGGCCCCCAAGAACATACTAGTTATCCTTCCAGGCCTTTGCACGTCCTGTTTCCTCTGCTGAGAAGCTCTCCCCTGATATCCACATCATTCTCTCCCTCATCTCCTATGTGTTTTCTCATTCTCTTCTTAGTGAGGTCGTCCATGAACACTCAGTTGCAACCCCACCGTTAGCACTTCTGTTCCCTTTCCTTGCTTTATTTTTCTCTATAGTACTTTCTGTTAGCTGATACTTGTTATTTATTGTTTGTTTTCCTCCACTAGAATGTAATCTTTCTAAAGGTAGGCTTTCATTTTTCTTTATCTACCTCTGTACTGCTAGTGCATAGTGCCTGGCACACAGGAGACATTTAACAGTTACTGAATATAGAAAAACTAAAACAGCATATCCCTCGTGAGAAGTTTTTAGAGCTGAGATTGGACATCTGTGCATCAGGGATATTGTAAGAAATTTCTGCAGTGGGTGGGGATAATTAATGTTCTCCAAGATTGCTTCTGACTCAGATCCTTGGTTTCAAACTTTATAAAGTAGACGGGGAATATTAGTAATTATTTTTAAGTTCTATTAAGCATTTAAGTCTAGTATTTTCAGTACCTGGGATAAAATGGATCTCTTCATTTGTTTTGGAAGTCCAAAAAATGGAAGTTGATCCTTGTATGAGAGACAATCTGAGAGATCGCAGGAATGAGCTCATAGTAGTGGAATCAACTGGAATGCAAACTTAACTAGTTTACACGGTGCATGTCCTTTCTGAATGCTACTACTTCTCATGTCTCCTTATTTTCCTAGGAAGAGGAATTATTATTCAAATAGCTGCATGTTTGCAGTTGAGCCTGGAATTAAAGCATGGAGGCGGAATGGGTAGATAGTCTTATTTCACTCAGACTATAAAGAGGCCTGGTGGTACAACAGTTAAGTGCTCGGCTGCTAACTAAAAGGTTGGCAGTTCGAACCCACCTAGCGGCTCTGCCGGGGAAAGACCAGACCATTTGTTCCCATAAAAGTTACAGCCAAGAAAACCCTACAAGGCAGTTCTACTGAGTAA
>NW_004445518.1:5360-6481 GCF_000243295.1 Trichechus manatus latirostris | reverse complement strand
AGTGGCTTTCCGTTGTATTTAGAAGAAAATTCAAATTCCAACCATATGTATTTTAGAAGACTCAGCCTGATGAGGCCCCAGCCAACACCTACAATCACACCTGGTACCTTCTCCCACCTCCCAGCTCACTATGCTGAGCTCTTTATCTCGCTAAACAGACGAAGCTCTTCCATGCTTCATGGCTTTTGTACTAGCTGTTCCCTTCCTGCAATGCTCTGATCTGGCTCTTTCTTATCCTCCAGTCTTGGCTCAAATATCACCTTTTTAGAAAGACATTCTCTAAGGCTTCATAGTCATCTTGGCCAAGACCCACAGGTGGACACACAGGCCCCTGTGGAGCAGATGTGGATGGGCCCAGACCCGGCACAACGTGGACCGAGACATGACGCTTGGGTGACACAAATCCTGCCCTCAGAATCACTGCCTTGTGAGAGGTATAAATTTGCTTTTGGGGACTCATGCTTGGAGGAATAAAGGCCTTAATGCCCCGATTCTGGAAACTACCTCCACCTACCTGTACTCTTATTTCATTTATATCTGGTTATTTGCAAACTGGAACCAAACCAACTCATATTTCTGGTTCACGCCTGAACCTAGGAGATGCTACAGCTAGTCTAGCAGACTAAACCAAAATAGCAAGACCCACCCACACTCTGCCCCCATATCTTTGTCACATTATCCTGTTTATTTCCTTCATAGTACTTATTACAATTTGAAAATAAATACTGAGTTCATTTGTTTTTTGTTTGTTTTTAATTTCCTGTCTGTCTCCCTACTCATGGGAACGTATTTTTCAGAAGAGAGGGAATCTTCCCATTTTGCTCATCATTGTGCTACCAGTGCCTGGAAAAGTACCTGCCATGGAAAATGTGTTCAAGAAATGCTTTTTGAATGAATGGAATGGGTATTTCAATCATAATAGGGACTGGAACAAGGGAATGTATCTGTAATCTAAAGCTAAATGCCTTCAAAGACAGAGGCACAGTCCCTCACTTCCTCCCATATTGCAAATAATCCCTATCTTGTCTTCTTTTTCTTCTCTGTTCTACAACCTTTGGCCAACCAATGGATACTTATTTCATTCCTACTATGAGGCATATGTATCATTAAGCATTTTTTTT
>NW_004445518.1:2413-3567 GCF_000243295.1 Trichechus manatus latirostris | reverse complement strand
AGTTTTACTGAGGAACATTCCAATAAATGGAAAAATATATTTCCCCAAAAATAAATCCATAAATTAAATTCAATTTTAATCAAAATCCTAATGGGATTTGACAAACTGACGCTAAAATGTATATGGCAAAGAAAAAGACCTAGACTAGGCAGGACGATTTTGATAAAGATTCATTCTACTTGATATCAAGTCTTGTTACTAAGTTACTAAATCGTAGTGATCAAAACTATATAGTCATGAAACAAAATAGAGAGCCACAGAAACCCCTGTACTGAGAAGGCTTGACAAATGAGAGAGGTGACAATGCAAGTCATGGGGGGTGGGGACAAGCAATGGATTATTCAATAAATGCCGCTAGGACAATTGGCTGTATGCATCAAAACGACAAAAGTAGATCCCTACCTACGATGGTGCAGTGGTTAAGAGCTATGGCTGCTAACCAAAAAGAGCAGTTCGAATTTACCAGCGGCTTCCTGGAAAGCCTACAGGGCATTTCTACTCTGTCCTATAGGGCAGTTCTGCTCTGTCCTATAAGGTCGCTATACGGTCTGCTATGAGTTGGAATTGACTCGATGGCAACAGGTTTGTTGTTGTTGTTGTTTTGGACCAAAGACACTCTCACACACACACACACACACACACACACACACACACACACACTTTCAAAATGGATTAATGATCTAATGAACTGGTGGTGCAGTGGTTAAAAGCTCAGCTGCTAACAAAGAGGTCGACAGCAACGGGTTTCGTTTTTGTTTGGTTGGTTTTGATGCAAATCAAAACTCTCTAACTTTTGAAAGAACATAAAAGAGAATATTTTTATAACATACAGATAAATAAAGCATTTTTAAACAACACAACAAAAACCCAAATGATAAAGGTAAAAAATGATAAAGCTGATCATATTAAAATCATTTTATAAACTTCTCTTTGATAACAGACATCATAAAAAAGTTAAAAAGACAGTGATGTTCTAGGGGTAGATATATAAAAAAAGTCTGCATCCTGTAAAAATCTACTATAAATCACTGTGAATAAAATGCCCCATCCCGCTTCCACTGTTGGACAAAGACTACACTGGCAGTTTGCAGAAGGGGAACTGAAGAGATAATAAACATAGGGAAATATGCACAGCCTCGGTAATTAGAAAAACG
>NW_004445518.1:0-906 GCF_000243295.1 Trichechus manatus latirostris | reverse complement strand
GCTTAGGTTTATAAAATACATATTTTATTAAGGTAATCAGCAGGAATAACTAGGTTTTTTTATTAACACAAAAATTCAATATCTAGTATTATGGATGATCATTACAATAATATACCAAGAATCAACATTCCATTAGATTTTGTTGTTTTTGTCTTCGTGTGGAGAAAATCTAGATTCATTCACACAGTGTGTTAATTTTCTATTGCTGTATAACAAATTACCACAAATTTAGCAGCTTCCGTGGGTAAGGAGTCTAGCATGTTTTAGGTGAGTCCTCTTCTCAGAGTCTCACAGGGCTAAAATGAAAGTGTTGACCTGCTGCGTCCTCGCTTGTTACTCAGAGTCCTCCTCCAAAGTTCATTTAGGTTGTTACAGAATTCATTTCCTTAACGGGTTGTATGATTGAGGTTCCTCTTTCCCTGGTTTTCTTGTTAGTTGCTGACCAGGGTGACCAGGGACTGCTCTCAGCCACTAGAGGTCGCTCTCAGATCCTTACCCTGTGGTCTTCTCCACACCAAGGCAGTTTGCTCCTTCCTTAAGACCAACAGAAGAACATCTCTTTAATGCTCCACCTTCTTTTAAAGGGCTCGCCTGATTAGGACAGGCCTGCCAAGGATAATCTCCCATTTGATTAGCCCAAAGTCAATTGATTAGGGACTTACTTACATCTGCAAAATCCCTTTTGCCACATAAGGTAACATGATCACAGGAATGGTAGCCCATCATATTCTCAGGTCTAGACCATGCTCAAGGAGAGAGGATATTACAGGGCTTGGACACCAGGGGGAGGGAATCTTGGGGGCCTTTTAGACCTTTGTCTACCACACACAGGTAACAGTTTTTAAGAGCTTGCCTTGAAATCTCAGGAGTCTCTCCAGATACTTGGAAAAGAAGCAACAGGACTTT
>NW_004445517.1:5434-6486 GCF_000243295.1 Trichechus manatus latirostris | reverse complement strand
ACAAACTGTGAGATAGACAGATAATACTAAAAACACAAGATGGTGACCTTTTCCTGCTTATTTTTCTTGCTGAGAATATGTAGGCATTATTCCTTGTTTACTGCTCTTTTGCTGATATATATATTTTTTAACTTCAAGGCAAAAAAGTTTTGCTGGCCAGTGGAAAACTTGTTGAAGTCAATTATTCCTTGAAGACTTTCTCTGCACACTTCCCTTGCAGAAAAATTTCTCAGAAAACAGATTAGTGACTTTACTGAATAATTTGTGCCTTATTGATTGCCCCCAAGCTCTTTTTCATTTCGTTTAAGAGCATTTTCATATTAATGGCTTTAATGGTGCAAGAAATGAGATAGACAATCTTGTTATAGATCTACCACAGATACCTTGCTTTGTTTTCTTTTTCTGGGACAGTATGATGAGAAAGTGTGTGCTGCATAAATATGACACTAAAATCAGAACAATATGGGAGCCGCTTCATTTCTCCTGATCTGACTCCGAATACACACAATGGATAAGCAGTCCAATAACGGACTTTTCTGTGAAACAAATACTCTTTAGGCTTTAAATCTTTAACACAATAGTCCAGAAATTTATAAAAATGAACCAAGAGCCATAGCATGTTCAAAGAAAAATCAAGAATGGAGCAATTACCCCAAGTATCCTTCCAATCAAAGGATGTAGAAAATGAATACTCCCAGGTTCACTGAATAAACTAATTGCAAAGACATAGTCCCACCGATAATCATATTATTGGGAACATCCAAAATGAAATATCTGATCAGTAAAGATTCTAACATAGTGTGCAGGCTTAAAAATATAAACTTTTTCCTTAGTAACTATGCATAAGCTCCCAAACATCATCTATAAATTTACAATTGTAATAAGGCCATGAAATGAGGAATGTAAATGAATTCATTTATCAGTAGCAAGAATGATCAACCTTGGTGAGTAAGGATAGTGTTGATGTGTTGTGAGATTGTTAACCATTGTCATAGGGCAACATTTGTAGTAACTGTTAAATGAGAAACTATTTTGTTCTGTAAGCCTTCATC
>NW_004445517.1:3185-3433 GCF_000243295.1 Trichechus manatus latirostris | reverse complement strand
CTGAGGGAGAAAGACCTAGCAATCTGCTTCCTTAATGATTACAGCCCAGGAAGCCCTATGGGGCAGTCCTACTCTGTCACATGGGGTCGCTATGAGTTGAAAATTGACTCAACGGCATGGAACAACAGCATATTCATGTGTAGGAATATTATGCAGTAATTAAAACCAAAGAATATTTATAACATGGAAAAATATGATAAGTGATAAAAGCTGAATACAAAATTGTATATAAGCAATAATCATATATG
>NW_004445517.1:0-1073 GCF_000243295.1 Trichechus manatus latirostris | reverse complement strand
TAGAGAGTGCTGCCAATAGAATCAGATTCCAAATTGATGGGATTCTCTAAAATCAGTGTGTGTCCCATGAGCTTGGACTCTACTCCGTCCAATTTTTGGCAGGTGAATGTCATGAGATCTGAAGGAAGATAATAAATAGATGAATTGCTGGAAATTAATTATCACTGCTAAGTTAAAAAAACAAAAAGAGAAAAGAAACTCAGTGTGATGTACAACAGGAGAAGAGTTCGGTAATGTATAAGAAAGGTAGCGTGTTAATGATAAAGTTGAATATTCTTCTTCCCAGAACTTGACACAAGAATGTTCTCTCTCTTCCTATGGCCCAGAAATTGAAGCCTTCAGGATCTTAGTTTCAGTTTCATGAAAAGCTACTAAGACTTTTAGATCAGATTCAGAGATTAAAAAAAGAAAAAAGAAAAGCAATAACCTTCTCCAGTTACAGATTCTTCTGCTTTCATGGATCCAAGTTTGACTATCTCACAAACACTAAAAAAAAAAAAGAAAAAAGATTTCCTGTTTCCTGTTCCTTGGCTGAGAACAGTTCAAAATATTGACCTGGAATTAGTAAACATTTATAAAGTCCCTATTAAAGTACTTACTAAAGCAAAAATAAGCTCTGGTTTATAGTCTGATAGAGGTTACAGACAGATACACAATTAAAAAATAATATAATGTGCTAACTACTTAAAGTAGAGATATAAATGTAATCTTGAATCACAGATAAAGGAGAAGCTTATTCCGCTGTCCTCTTCCCAGGGTTGGTAGCCTTGGGGAGACTCTACAGAATAGGTACCATTTGAGCTGGGCCTCAAAGAAGGAACAGGCAATTCTAGGCAGAGGAAGAACATATACCAAAGCAGTGAGGAGTGAAAGTGTAAGACAGTAACTGGGAAAGGTGGATTGGCCGATACATACTCTAGGGTGGTACAAGCAAAGTCTTCACCCCTGCTGGCCGCTCCTGCTGAGTTTCCTCTGAGCATCTCCTGCTGACATCTTCCAGGCATTTGTTGTGAGGGTCATGGTCTTTATCCACCTTCAAAGTTTTATCGGCATCTTGAAGACTACTACCTCTC
>NW_004445516.1:5266-6495 GCF_000243295.1 Trichechus manatus latirostris | reverse complement strand
AGCCTGCACCACACACTTGGTGACCAACTACCTGGACACCTGAGCTGAATCCTTACAAGAAAAGTAAACAGATATCTGGGCTTACATACTTAGTAACAGATCTAACCATCTGGTGACAAGATGTGAGAGCTTCAAAGGTGCCAATAATCAAACCAGCTCACACGAGTAGCCAACATGTGCATATCAAAGCAAAACAAAACAAGAAGTTAAGATACAGTAAGCAAATATAACATAAATATAATAACTTATTCATGGCTCTGAGACAACAGTTAACATCAAATCACATAAATAGGAAGACCATGATGGTTTCAGCAAGCTCCCAAAATAATCAAGAAATTTTCAGAGGAAGAGAACTTCTTGGAATTACCAGAGGCGGAATAGAGAAAGATTAATATACAAAACTCTTCAAGACATCAGGAATGAGATGATGCAAAATGCTGCCCAAGCTAAGGAACCACAGACAAAGCAATAGAGGATCTTAAGAAGGTTATTCAAGAGCATAAAGACAAGTTAACTAGGCTGCAAGAATCCATAAAGAGACAACAATCAGAAATTCAGAGGATTAACAATAAAATTTCAGAATTAGACAACTCAACGGAAAGTCATAGGAGCAGAATTGAGGCAATAGAAGTCAGAATTAGTGAGACTGAAGGTAAAGCACTTGACACCAAATTATTTGAGGAAAAATCAGATAAAATAATTTTTTAAAAAATGAAGAAAATCTAAGAAGTATGTGGTGCTCTATCAAGAGGAATATCCTAAGAGTGATTGGAGTACCAGAACGGGATGGAGGGGGGGGGGGCGGATATCAGAAAATACAGAGAGACTCGTTGATATATGTTGGCAGAAAACTTCCCTGATATCATGAAAGATGAGAAGATATGTATCCAAGATGCTCATCGAACCCCATATAAGGTAGACCCCAAATGAAACTCACCAAGACATACTATAATCAAACTTCCCAAAACTAAAGATAAAGAGAGAATTTTAAGAGGGGGTAGGGATAAAGAATAAGTCATCTACAAAAGACAGTCAATGAGACTGATCTCAGACTACTCAGTAGAATCCATGCAGGCCAGAAGGTAATGGGATGATATATATAAAGACTTGAAGGAAAAAAAAAAATGCCAGCCAGACAGTAAAACTGTCTCAAAAATCTGATGGCAAAATTAGAGCATTTCCAGGTGAACAGAAGTTTAGGCAATTTGCAAAAACCAAAACAAAATTAC
>NW_004445516.1:1482-2776 GCF_000243295.1 Trichechus manatus latirostris | reverse complement strand
AAGAAATAAAAGGCATCCAGATTGGTAGGGAAGAAGGAAAAGTATCACTATCTGCAGATGATATGATCTTATACACACAGAAAACCCCAAAGGATCCACAAGAAAACTACTGGAACTAATAGAAGATTTCAGGAAAGTATCAGGATACAAGATAAACATACAAAAATCAGTTGGATTCCTCTACACCAACAAAGAGGTAATCACCTAATCAATACCATTTACAATAGCCCCCAAGAAGATAAAATACTTAGAAATAAATCTAACAAGACAGGTAAAAGACCGGTACAATGAAAACTTCAAGACACTACTACAAGAAACCAAAAGAGACCTGCATAAGCGGAAAACATACCTTGCTCATGGACAGGAAGACACAACACTGCGAAAATGTCAGCTCTACCCAAAGCAATCTGCAGGCACAATGCAATCCCAATCCAAATTCCAACAGCAATTTTTAATGAGATGGAGAAACAAATCACCAACTTCATACGAAGGGAAGAGGTCTCAGATAAGTAAAGCATTACTGAAGAAGAAGAACATAGTGGGAGGCCTCACACTACCTGATTTTAGAACCTATCATACCACCATGGTAGTCAAAAGAGACTGGTAGTGGTACAACAAATACATAGACCGACAGAACAGAATTGAGAATCCAGAGGTAAATTCATCCACCTATGAGTAGCTGATATTTGACAAAGGCCCAAAGTCTGTTAACTGAGGAAAAGACAGTCTCTTTAACAAATGGTGCTGGCATAACTGGATATCCATCTTCAGAAAAACTGAAACAAGACCCATGCCTCACACCATGCACAAAAACTAACTCAAAATGGATCAAAGAGCTAAATATAAAATCCAAAATGATAAAGATCATGGAAGAAAAAGTAGGGACAACTCTAGGAGCCCTAAAACATGGTATAAACAGAAAACAAATCATAAGTAACAATGCACAAACACCAGAAGAGAAACTAGATAAAGGGGAGCTCCTAAAAATCAAACACTTATACTCATCAAAAGACTTCACCAAGGACTTCTGGGAAAATGGCGCTCTAGGCAGAAGCACCAGGCTGTCCCTCCACAGCAAAGATTTGAAAAACTAAGCCAAACAGAGAATACAACAGTCCTGAAACCCTAAAACATCAAATGAAGAGATAAAGAACTCAGCCAAGCACCAAACGGAGTGAGAAAACTGACAGAGAAAGGAGAGTGAGGAGAGATTCATTCAGAGGTCCCCTATCAGCTAACACAGTGCGGATCCGCCATCTTGGACTCCTATTGGAGACCAGCAAATAGGGGGTAT
>NW_004445516.1:0-933 GCF_000243295.1 Trichechus manatus latirostris | reverse complement strand
GTACCATTTGTTGGCTGCTGGTGTTGCTTTTTTTACACTTCTTTTGATTTCCTCCTTGCTCTTAACCACCTCCCCCTCCTTTTGCTCAAACTCCGGGCTCTGTGCACCACAGTTGCTTCTTCCGGAGGGGCTGTGGATCTCCATTTGAGTGTGGAACTGCGTCCCCGTCTGGTCAGCCACACTTATGGGATCCTGGGGCTGTTGTTTGTTTATTTTGAATTGTTTGTTTGTTTTCTTTTCCTTTTCATGACTTGCAAGCGCATTCTGGCAAGGTGGTGCTGCATGGCTTGAAACCTACCCCCTTGGCTTGCGGAGATGTGCAGAGGAATCCATGAGGACATTTCATTTTTTGTGGTTTTTTTTTTTTTTTCCCCTGCTTTTTGGGGACTTTACTTGTTTTTTTTATTTAAAATTGGTTTTGTTATCTTTCTCCTCTTTTTCCCTTTTTGTCTTTCTCATTACTCATTTTCTCAGCTTTCTATACCTTCCTTCTCTTTCTGTTCCCCGAACAGCTGGCACTGAATACATCTACGCCTTCTAGCCAGGCTGTATTGCAACACCTGAGAACAACTTCCCCAGACCTCATAGCTGCACCAGTGGGATCCCTGAGAACTTTGCTGTTCTTTTCCCTTTCTGATTTTTATTTATTCATTCTTTTCTTTTTTTCCTTCTTCTTCCCCTTTTTGTTTTTCTCCATTTCATAGTCTCTCATCTCCCCACTCCCGGGGCAAGCTCCCCTAGAATTTTCTTCAGTTGTTTGTATGTTTTTGGCTCCTGTTCCTCTCTCCTCTCTCCCATATCCATCTTAGCTCCACACATAACAATCTCCGTCCTACATCCTCACTACCTGCACTGTGCACTTAACATCACACCACCAAGCAGCACAGGCATGGCCTACGGGAACCTGCCCTGCACTGATTATCAACCCGCCCT
>NW_004445515.1:0-6500 GCF_000243295.1 Trichechus manatus latirostris | reverse complement strand
ATTCTCTGTTTGGCTTAGTTTTTCGGATCTTTGCTGTGGAGAGATGGCGTGGTGCTTCTTCCTAGAGCGCCATTTTTCAAAATCACCTCCTGCATGTTCATTTTTAAGTCCATGTCTTTTCTCTCTCATTTTACTGTTGGGGCAAGGAGAAACCGCATGACCCCATTAAGATCTTGCTTAGAAATCTCCTCAACCAAATACCAAGTTCATCACTTACAACTTCTGTCTTCCACCAGACATTTGAACATAATTCAGGCAAGTTCTTGCCACTGCATAAAAAGCATCGCCCTTCCTCCATTGTCCAGTCACATGTTTATCATTTCCTTTTAAAGCCTAGCTGGAAGCACATTCAGTGTCCACATGTCTAGCAACATTCTTTTGACAGCTCCATGTGTATTCTCTAAAATGACAGAGACTTTATGGCTCTTCTCACTTCCTTCCGAGCCCTCACCGGAATTGCCTGTGACATCCATAATTCTATCAGTAGTCTCTTCAAGGCAATCTAGGCTTTTACTGTTAGGTTCCTTAAAACTCTTCCAGCCTCTACTCATTCCCAAAACCACTTCCACATTGTAGGTATTTGTTAGAGCAGCATCCCTACTTCTCGGAACCAAATTCTGTTTTAGTTATTCTTAGTTAGTTGACTTAAACAAACAGAAATTTATTTTCTCCCAGGAGGCTAGAAGTCCAAATTCAGGGTGCTGGCTCTAGAGAAAGGCTTTCTCTCTGTTGGCTCTGGGGGAAGGTCCTTATTCCTTGGCTCCTTTTCCCTATCTCTGCTTGCTAGCTTATGTTTAATTTCACAAAAGATACACCTTACACTAATCCTGCCTCATTAACATGACAAAGACAACCCATTTCCAAATGGGATTACAACCACAGGCATAGAAGTTAGGATTTACAACACATTTTAGGGGGACACGGTTCAATCCATAACACCTCCCCTGCTTATCCCCCATTTTTATGAGATTATTGCTTAGCTGATTGATTTTCATTCTTTATAATAAACAGTCTTTATCTGCATCCCATAAGTGTTTATAAGCCTTTTCATCATCAGTACAAAATATTTTCTAATTGCCATTGTGGTTTCTTCTTGACCCCTGAATTTTTAGAAGTGTAAATTTGTTAATTTCCACATATATGTGGCTTTTCTCATTGCCATTTTGTTATTGATTTCTAGATTGATTGTATGATTTCAGTCTTTCAAATCTGTGAGACTTATTCCATGATCCACAATATGGTCCAGTATTAGAAATGTTGTGTGTGTATGTAAAAATAATTCTGCAGTTATGGATACAGTGTTCCACATATATTCACTAGTTCAATTCTGCTAATTGTGTTGTTTAAATTTTATATATTCTGAGTTTTTCCCTAGCAGTTATTGGGGAGATAAGTTAAAATATCCCATTATGATTGTGAATTTGCCTATTCTTCTAGTTATGTCAATGTTTATTATATAGAGTTTAAGGATATATTATTAAGTGCTTACAAATTTAGTTGATTTTTCTTACCGCTAAATTGAACCTTACATCATTTTAAAATGTTCCACTGTTTTTGGTAATGCTTTTTGCCTTAAAGTCTGCTTTAGTTAAAGTAATATATTTACATGAGCTTTCATTTGGTTAGTGTTTGCGTGGTGTATTTTTTCCTTTTAACATTCTTGAATCCTTGTGTTATAGATGTTTTCCTTGTAAATACCATTCAGTTGTAGTTTCTTTTTTGAATCCATTCTGATAATCTTTACCAGTTCATTGAAACATTTAGTCCATTTACATTTAATGTAAATACTGATATTTCACTGTGTACTTTTTTTTCCTACCCTTTTTTCCCCATTTTTTTCCTTCCAGTTCTAATGGAATTTTAAAAAGCATTTTCCCCATTAATTTGTAAATCATACATTCTTTTACCATTCTTTTTATTGATTACACTAGATTACAACTTGCATCCTAGATGTATCCAGGTCTAATGTTAACTGGTACTTTTACCATCTTCCCAGATAATGCAAACCTTAGAACTCTTTAAATATGTTTACTTTTTTTCCCAATCTCTATGCTATTGTTGTTGTATTTTAATTATATATCTATGTTAAACTCTATAGGAAATTATTATCATTTTATGTAGCCACTATTCATTTAGATATACCTACATTTTTGCCATCGTCATTACTTTTCATCTTTTTTCCTGCATTTGCAAGCTTTTATATGCGATTATGTTTTCTTAAACCAAAGAACACCCTTTAATATTTTCTTTGGTTGATCTGCTCTTCTTTTTTTTCTTTCTTTCTTTTTTTAATTATGATTTAAGTGAAAGCTTACAGTTCTTCATACAAAAATTTATACACACATTGCTATGTGACCTTAGCTGCTCTCCCTATAATGTGACAGCACACTCCTCCTTTCGATCCCGGATTTCCTGCGTCCATTCAAGCAACTCCTTTCCCTTTTTGCCTTCTCATCTGGCCTCCAGACAGGAGCTGCCCATTTAGTCTCATGTATCTACTTGAGCTAAGAAGCACACTCTTCACGAGTATCATTTTATATCCCATAATCCAGTCTAATCTTTGTCTGAAGAGTTGGCTTTGGGAATGGTTTCAGTTTTGGGCTAACAGAGAGTCTGGGGGTCATGTCTTCCAGAGTCCCTCCTCAGACCATTAAGTCTAGTCTTTTCACTAGAATTTAAGTTCTGCACCCCACTTTTCTCCTGTTCCACCAGGGACTCTTTGTTGTGTTCCCTGTCAGGGCAGTCATTGGTAGTAGCCAGGCACCATCTAGTTCTTCTGGTCTCAGGCTGATAAAGTCTCTGGTTTATGTGGCCCTTTCTGTCTCATGGGCTAATACTTCCCCTGTGTCTTTAGTGTTCTTCATTCTCTTTTGCTCCAGGTCACTTGGGACCAATTGATGTATCCTAGATGGCCACTCGTGAGCTTTTAAGATGCTAGATGCCACTCACCAAAGTGTGATGCAGAACTTTTTTTTAATAAACTTTGTTATGCCGGTTGACCTAGATGTCCCCTGAAACCATGGTCCCCAGAACCTTGCCCCTGCTACTCTTCCCCTTGAAGTGTTTGGTTGTTTTCAGGAAACTTCTTAGTTTTTGGTTTAATCCAGTTGTGCTGACTTCCCTTGTATTGTGTGTTGTCCTTCCCTTTACCTAAGGTAATTCTTCTCTACTATCTAGTTAGCGAATACGCTTCTCCCTCCCGACCCTGGTAACCATCAAAGAATGTTTTCTTCTGTGTTTAAACCATTTCTTGTGTTCTTATAATAGTGGTCTCATACAATATTTGTCCTTTTGAGACTGACTAATTTCACTCAGCATGCCTTCCAGATTCCTCCAAGTTATGAGATGTTCCACAGATTCATCATTGTTCTTTATTGTTGTGTACTATTCCATTGTGTGAATATACCAGAATTTATCCATTTGTCCGTTGATGGGTATCTAGTTTGTCTCCATCTTTTTGCTATTGTGAACAGTACTGCAGTGAACATGGATGTGCATATATCTCTTTGTGTGATGGCTCTTATTTCTCTTGGATATATTCTAAGGAGTGGGATTGCTGGATCGTATGGTACTTCTATTTCTAGCTTTCTAAGGAAGCGCCAAATTGATTTCCAAAGTGGCTGTACCATTTTACAGCCCCACCAATGGTGCATAAGTGTTCCAGTCTCTCCACAACCTATCCAAATTTATTATTGTGTATTTTTTGGATTAATGCTAGCCTTGTTGGGGTGAGATGGTATCTCATTGTAGTTTTGATTTGCATTTCTCTAATGTCTAATGATCGTGAGCATTTCCTCATGTATCTGGTAGTTGCCTGAATCTCTTCTTTGGTGAAGTGCCTGCTCATATGCTTTGCTCATTTTTTAATTGAGTCATTTGTCTTTTTGTTGTTGAGGTTTTGCAGTATCTTGTAGATTTTAGAGATTAGACCCTGATCGTATATATCATTCCAAATTTTTTTTCCCAGTCTGTAGGTTGTCTTTTTACTCTTTTGGTGAAGTCTTTTTTTTTTTTTTCTCTCTCCTTTTTTTTTATTGTACTTTAGGTGAAGGTTTACAGAACAGTTTCTCATTAAACACTTGGTACACATATTGTTTTATGACATTGGTTAACAACCCCACAACATGTCAACCCTCTCCCTTCTTGACCTTTTTTTCTGTGTGTGAAAATATACATAGCCAAAGATACACCATTACAAAAATTTCTACATGCACAGGTCAGTGACATCGATTATGTTCTTCTAGTTGTGCTGCTATTCTCACTTTAGATGAAGGTTTACAGAACAAAATACTTTCTCATTAAATAGTACACATGTTGCCCTATGACAATGATTAACAACCCCACTACATGTCAACACTGTCCTTATTCAAACTTGCACTCCCTATCACCAGCTTTCCTGTCCCTTTCTGCCTTCTAGTCCTTGTCCCTAGACTGCTGTGCCTCATTAGTCCCATTTTGTTTTATGGGGCTGTCCAATCCCTGGCTGAACGGTGAACCTCAGAAGTGACCTCACCACTGAGCTAAAAGTGTGTCTTGGGGCCATACTCTGGGGGTTTCTCCAGACTCTTTCAGGCCAATAAATCTGGACTTTTTTTTGTGTGTTAGAATTTTGTTCTACATCCTTCTCCAGCTCTGTCCAGAACCCTCTGTTGTGATCCCGATCAGAGCAGTCGGTGGTAGCCAGGCACCATCTAGCTTACTGGACTCAGTCTGTTAGAGGCCTTGTTAGCTGTGGTCCTTTAGTCCTTTGGACTAATCTTTTCCTTGTATCGTGTTCTCTTCATTCTCCCTTGCTCCCGAAGGGGTGAGACCAGTGGAGTATCATAGATGGCTACTCACAGGCTTTTAAGACACCAGACGCTACTCACCAAGGTAGAATGTAGAGCATTGTCTTTATAAACTGTGTTATGCCATTTGAGCTAAATGTTCCTCGAGACCATGGTCCCCACAGCCCTCCGCCCAGCAATTCAGTCCCTCAGGGAGTTTGGATGTGTCTCTGGAGCTTCCATGACCTTTCCTTGTACAAGTCATGCTGGTTTCACCCTTTGGTGAAGTCTTTTGATGAGCATAAGTGTTTGATTTTCAGGAGCTCCCAGTTATCTAGTTTCTTCTCTGGTGTTTGTGCATTGTTACATATGGTTCGTATTCTTTTTATGCAATGTATTAGGGCTCCTAGCTTTGTCTCTATTTTTTCTTCCATGATCTTTACCATTTTAGATTTTATATTTAGGTCTTTGATCCATTTTGAGTTGGTTTTTGTGCATGGTGTGAGGTATGGGTCTTGTTTCATTTGTTTGCAGATGGATATCCGGTTATGCCAGCAGCATTTGTTAAAGAGACTGTCTTTCCTCTAATTAACGGACTTTGGGCCTTTGTCAAATATCAGCTGCTCATAAGTGGATGAATTTATGTCTGGATTCTCAATTCTGTTCCATTGGTCTATGTATCTGTTGTTATTCTAGTACCAGGCTGCTTTGATTACCGTGGCGGTACATAATAGGCTCTAAAATCAGGTAGCGTAAGGCCCACTTTGTTCTTCTTCAGTAGTGATTTACTTATCCGGGGCCTCTTCGTTTTCCATATAAAGTTGGTGATTTGTTTCTCCATATCTGAAAAATGCCATTGGAATTTGGATCAGGATTGCATTGTATCTGTAGATTGCTGTGGGGAGAATTGACAATTTCACAATGGTGAGTCTTCCTATCCATGACCAAGGTGTGTTTTTCCACTTACATAGGTCTCTTTTGGTTTCTTGTAGTACTGGCTTTTAGTTTTCTTTATATAGGTCTTTTACGTCTCTGGTTATATTTATTCATAAGTATTTTATCTTTTTGGGGGCTATTGTAAGTGGTAGTGATTTGGTAATTTCCTCTTGAAAGTTCTCCTTGTTGGTGTAGAGGAATCCAACTGATTTTTGTATGTTTATCTTGTATCCTGATACTTTGCTGAAATTTTCTATTAGTTCCAGTAGTTTTCTTGTGGATTCCAGTAGTTTCTTGCGTATAAGATCATATCATCTGCAAATAGATACTTTTACTTCTTCCCTACCAATTTGGATTCCCTTTATTTCTTTTTCTAGCCTAATTCCTCTTGCTAGGACCTCTAGCTCAGTGTTGAATAAAAGTGGTGATACAAGGGCATCCTTGTCTGGCTCCTGTTCTCAAGGGGAATGCTTTCAGCTCTCTCCATTTAGGATGATATGGGGTGTTGGCTTTGTATCAATGCCCTTAACTGTATTGAAGAAATTCCCTTCTATTCTTATTTTGCTGAGAGTTTTTATCACGAATGGGTGTTGGACTTTGTCAAATGCCTTTTCTGCATCAGTTGATAAGATCACGTGGTTCTTGTCTTTTGTTTTATTTATGTAATGGATTACATTGATTGTTTTTCTAATGTTGAACCATCCCTGCATACCTGGTATAAATCCCAGTTGATCATGGTGAATTATTTTTTTGATATGTTGTTGAATTCTATTGGTTAGAATTTTGTTGAGGATTTTT
>NW_004445514.1:0-6508 GCF_000243295.1 Trichechus manatus latirostris | reverse complement strand
CTATCTCACACCAACAAGGCTAGCATTAATCCAAAAAACACAAAATAATAAATGTTGGAGAGGTTGTGGAGAGACTGGAACACTTATACACTGTTGGTAGAAATGTAAAATGGTACAACCACTTTGGAAATTGATTTGGTGCTTCCTTAAAAAGCTAGAAATAGAAGTACCATACGATCAAGGAATCCCACTCTTTGGAACATATCCTAGAGAAATAAGAGCCATCACACAAATAGATACACGCATACCCATGTTCATTGCAGCACTGTTCACAATAGCAAAAAGATGGAAACAACCTAGGTGCCTATCAATGGATGAATGGATAAACAAATTATAGTATATTCGCACAGTGGAATACTAAGAAAAGATAAAGAACAACGATGAATCCGTGAAACATTTTATAACATGGAGGAACCTGGAAGGCATTATGCTGAGTGAATTTGGTCAGTCACAAAAGGACAAATATTGTATAAGACCACTATTAAGAGAACTCAGGAAAAGGTTTAAACACAGAAGAAAACACTCTTCGATGGTTACAAGGGTGGGGAGGGAGGGAGAGGGTTATTCACTAACTAGATAGTAGATAAGCATTATCTTAGGTTAAGGGAAGGACAGCACACTACAGGGGAAGACAGCACAACTGGACTAAACCAAAGCTAAGAAGTTTCCTGAATACAATCAAACACTTTCAGGGACAGAGTAGCAGGGTTAGGGGTCTGGGGACCATGCTTTCAGGGGACATCTAGGTCAATTGGCATAAAAAAGCTTATTAAGAAAATGTTCTGCATCCTACTTTGGTGAGTGGGATCTGGGGTCTTAAAAGCTTGCAAGCGGCCATCTAAGATGCATCAACTGGTCCCATCACACCTGGAGTAAAGGAGAATGAAGAACACCAAAGACACAAGGAAAGTATTAGCCCAAGATACAGAATGGGCCACATAAACCAGAGACTGTATCAGCCTGAGACCAGAAGAACTGGATGGTGCCCAGCTGTCACCAATGACAGCCCTGACAGGGAACACAACAGAGAGTCTCTGATGGAGCAGGAGAAAAGTGGGGTACAGAACTCAAATTCTAGTAAAAAGACCAGACTTATTGGTCTTACTGAGACTGGAGGAACCCCAGAGAGCATGGCCCCTGACTCTCTGTCAGTCCAGAACTAAAACCATTCCTGAGGTCAACTCTTCAGACAAAGATTACTACTGGACTATGGGACATAAAATGATACTCGTGAAGAGTGTGCTTCTTAGCTCAAGTAGAGTCATGAGACTAAATGGGCAGCTTCTGTCTGGAGGTGAGATGAGAAGGCAGAGAGTGTCAGGAGCTGGTTGAATGGACACGGGAAATCAGGGGTGGAAAGGAGGAGTGTGCTGTCAATTAGCAATTAGGGTCACATAACAATGTATGTATAAATTTTTGTATGAGAGGCTAATTTGAATTGTAAACTTTCACTTAAAGTAAAAGGATAATATTTTAAAAAACCAAAAATAAAAAAAAAACAAAATTTATTTTTTTTAAGTATTTGATGAATAGAAAGTTGTGACATTTCCAGCTCCAGCGAGGCCATTGTCTAGACAGGCAGGATAACTGCACGTCTATAAGACTCAAGGCAAGGCTTATCAGCATCCCTGAAACCACCTCACTCAGTTGCTAGGAGCTCAACAGTTCTCAGGAGCAGGCGCTATCTGGAATTAAAGAGAACTTTGGCCAGGCTGGCGCTAGACAGCCTGAATCTGACTACAGCTGGAACCGTTCTAGTCGGCTCCAGAGAATTATTTTCTGATGTCATTTCACTAAGGAAACCATATGGTTTCCTTATAATTAGTCAATTATTGTCAGGCATTGAATAAATGGCTGAAGATTTACATTTCGAGTGTAGGTGAAGCTTGTAAACAAATGATTCCTGGTACACACAGACTGTGCTATTTCAGGAAGTGAGTCCTTCTCTAAAGACACACAAGGAAGGGAGAACAGGGTGAAAGAGAAAGCACCAAGTATAATAAGTTTTGACTTTATGGCTTCCAATTCCTCTTTTCTAACATAAAAGAGGTCCCCTCTCCTACCCCCAGCTAAGTATCTACACACCTCTCTTCAGGGCTTCAAAAACTGCGTTCAGGAAAGTTGTAAAAGGTGGGTGTTAGTTGCCTCTGCCAAGGGCATACGAATCTTCATTTAATTCAAACCCCCACCCCATCCCCACCTCTCCACCACCCCCGCCCCAAAGAAAGTCCCACATCAGGGACAGTGTGGGAGGTGGCTTTTCCAAATGGAGGCTGGGCTGGTGAGGACGGAGTTCCAGGGCCTCCCCTCGGCACTCCCACCTTCTCTGCATGCCACTGGTGTCCTGTTTCCAGATGGTAAGACCAAAACCCTAGTACCCAGATAAGGATGGTGTTTATTTTACATTGGTTTCAGTGTCCCAAAACCAATGCTTTGGTCCTGGCGTTGAAGAAAGTAAACTGGAAAACTCAGCTCTAGCCCACCCTAAAATGGAGGTTGTCATGGATTGAATTATGTTCCCCCAAAAATTTGTGTATCAATCTGGCTAGGCCATGATTCCTAGTATTCTGTGGTTGTCTTGCATTTTGTGATTGTAATTTTACATTAAAGAGGATTAGGGTGGGATTGTAACACCACCCTCACCCAGGTCACGTCCCTGATCCAATGTAAAGGGAGTTTCCCTGGGGTGTGCCCTGAACCACCTTTTATCTGTCAAGAAATAAAAGGAAACGGAAGCAAGCAGCGAGTTAGGAACCTTGTACCACTAAGACAGCAGTGCCAGGACCACAGCGTGTCCTTTGGACCTGAGGTTCCTGCACTGAGATGCTCCCAGACCAAGGGAAGACTGATGCATCACAAGGACCTTCCTCGAGAGCCAACAGAGAGAGTCTTCTGGAGCTGATGTTCTGAATTTGGACTTGCAGCCTACTTAACTGTGAGAAAAGAAATTTCTCTTTGTTAGCGCCATCCACTGGTGGTATTTCTGTTGTAAGAGCACTGGATGACTAAGACAGGGGTGTTGACTGGGTGCTCTGTAAGTCAGGGGGTGAGAGAAAGGGGAAAGAGGAAAGGACTACCTCCTATGTTCCATGACATTTTTACTTACCTCCCTTACCCTGCCAGAAGCAGAGCATTCTAGAGGATTAGCCCTCAGACATGCCAGAGGTGAGCTTATAAGGCTCTCAGGCAGGACTTTGCAAGATCTAAACCCACGTCCTACACCTCAGCAGCAGCAAGGCCAGGTACTGTCCAGGGTAACCTACACCCCTAGGAGGGACCCTGACTACCCAGTCAGGAAGCCACCATACCTGAGACTTCCTCAGTGGGTCAGACCCAGGAAGGTTTGGTGACCTCTAGGGGTGATAATGATTTGTTGTTAGCTGCCGTCAAGTCGACCCCCAACTCATGGTAACTTCGTGTTCAACGGCACAAAACACTTCTCCATCCTGCACCATCCCCATTATCGGTTGCAGATGGAGATGAGAAATTACTTGAAAAGGAAAAAATGTCACCCTCTGTAAGAATTAAAGGTCTTAGATGGAGCGCCAAAGAATACAAATTATCAAAGAGATAAGACAGAGGGCTTACTTAGAGTTTTGATTCTTACTTTGATTTTTTTGTTTTGTTTTCCAGATATCCATGATTTCCCTTGCAATCTGAAAGAGAATCCGAAATTCACTCAAGTTCTTAAAATAAACCAATTTTATTTTGCCATAGTTAGAAAAATTAATCTACATCTTAACACATTTTCAGAAGAAGACAGGGAAGAGTTTTTCTTGTGCAAAAAAACCCTAATGAGGTGATTCCATTCCTCAAAGACAAGGAATCACTGATTCCTAGGTGCAGGAATTGGGGAGAAAGAACACTCATGAGCAGCACCCTCAGTTAGTACTACTCAGAGTTTCCTACCTACCAAGCACTATAGGGAGCACTCTGCATACATCATCTCCCCTAAATGTCACAGACAAACACTAAGGAAACCGAGGCCTAGCAAGGCTATGGGTTTCCAAAAGTCACACAGCTAATAACATCCAATGGGATCAAATCTGTATCTGCTGAACCATCTTTGCTATACAGACTTCCTGGACTGGCCCAGGGTAGTGGCTCCACAAATGTTTGCTGAGTAAAAGAATGATCCCATGGAACACTTCAACAAGTAGATAAAAACACAGAGGGGAGGAAGGCTTTAAAATATACATTATTTTGACTCAGAAATTCCATTTCTAAGGATTTATACTAAGGAAATAATTGCATAAGATAATAATTGAGCATACAAGGACAGGAGTTCCTGAGTGGTGCAAAGGGTTAACACGCTGTCACGGTTTGAATTATGTCCCCCCAAAAATGTGTGTATCAATTTGGCTGGGCCATGATTCCCAGAATTGTGTGGTTGGCCTCCATTTTGTGATTGTAATTTTATGTTAAAGAGGATTAGGGTGGGATTGTAACACTACCCTTACCCAGGTCACATCGCTGATCTAATGTAAAGGGAGTTTCCCTAGGGTGTGGCCTGCACCACCTTTTACGTTACAAGAGATAAAAGGAAAGGGAAGCAAGCAGAGAACTGGGGACCTCATACCATCAAGAAAGCAATGCTGGGAGCAGAGCGTGTCCTTTGGACCCGGGGTCCCTGTGCGGAGAAGCTCCTAGTCTGGGGCAACACTGAAGAGAAGAAGCCCAAAAGAGAGAAAAAGCCTTCACCTGGAGCTGACGCCCTGAATTTGGACTTTTAGCCTACTTTGACTGTGAGGAAATAAACTTCTCTTTGTTAAAACCATCCACTTGTGGTATTTCTGTTATAGCAGCACTAGATGACTAAGACACATGCTTAGCTGTTAACTGAAAGGTTGGAGGTTGGAGTTCACCCAGAAGTGCTTCAGAAGAAAGGCCTGGTGATCTACTTCCAAAAAATCAGTCATTGAAAACCCTATGGAGCCCAGTTCTGCTCTGATACTCATGAGGTCACCATGAGTTGGAGTCTACTCAACGGCAATTGGTTTACTGGTTTATACAAGGATATGTATCACATTTGTTTACAGTGGGAAAAACTGGAATGCCTAAATATTCAACAACAGGGAGTTAAATAAAATATAGGATACTCATGCACTGGAATACTATTTATTCACCACTGGAATACTACATTCACCACTGGAATACTATTATACTATAAATGATAATGTAATTCTGTATCTACTGACAGAAAAATGTTGAAAATGTTGACAGGTTAAGGCTATATACCAAAATGTAATCTCACCACCCAAAGATAGTTATTAACAAGTGATTTTTTTAAATAAAGAGTATGGATAATGTTTAAAAAAAAAAGATAAAGATATTGCATCCTGTGGATACCAGCTTTGTAAATAAAAATGACTAGTAATATCAATACCCACGGTTATAGTCAGTGTGCTTCTCCATTGTAATTTAAAGCGAGGAGAAAGGGGAGAGGAGCAGACACGAGTGAGAGAGGCTTTGACATCGTGGGCGTGTGTCTGCCTCTCTTTCCCACTAGTTACATGGAGGACGTGATTTCTGCAGACAAGTCAAGCCGTTTCCCATGGTGCACAGCTCTCCCAAGAATAGCTGGCTGCTTCCTTCAGAGGGAAATGTGCTATTCCTCCCAGTGAAGGGGAGCACCTGGCTCAGAAGGGATTAGGAATTCGGAGATGGAATTGACCGCCTCCTGAGTAGCCTTGGCCTGGCAGGAGTATGAAACAGTTAATTGCTCCGCAAACCCTGAGGACATGAGCAGTGGCCAGAATAACACCAAGGAGTTTTCCTCCTTTTTTTTTATTTTTTATTTTTATTGTGGTGAAATCTATGTAACAAAACACTCCAACCATTTTTACACGTACAGTTAGTGGCATCAGCTACATTCACCATGCTGTGCATCCATCACCACGTCCTCCGTTTCTGCTGGCCTGGCTGGGGGCCCTCGTTCAGGGAATTAGGCTGAGGTGGCTCATCCACACCTGTGAGCCTTAGAGAACCAAAGGTGACTTCAGTAGGTGCAGCCTAGATTTTCTTCTCACCGCCGCTCTTGAGATGTGGAAATTGGATGAACGTGCACATTAAGACCAGACACCCAAACAAGCAGGGCAGGGCAGGGGATCTTTCTCATTTCACATCAGAAAGTCAGGGGTCGGGCTGCTCCCAGGGAACATCCGGTCAAAGGAGGAGGCAACCAGGGAATCTGTCCAGTGGAACAGGGTGTTTTCTTGGTGTGTGGTGTAGTTGTGCTTGTATGTCATGGCTCACCCAGAAGCAGATGCAGTTTTGATTCTCAAGTGGTAAACCTCAGAGTCTGTGCCAGAGGAGGGAAGCCATCCCTTTGGGGTCTTTGGAGGCTGGATAAAGCCAGACCATCTGAAAGCTGCTTTCGTGCCCTGTGATTTCTATTTTTTTTTTTTTTTAATATTTTATTGTACTTCAGGTGAAGGCTTACAGAACAGATAGTTTCTCATATAACAGTAACACACATGCTGTTTTATGACATTGGTTAACAACCCCA
>NW_004445513.1:5205-6483 GCF_000243295.1 Trichechus manatus latirostris | reverse complement strand
TACAAAGCATAGCATTTATTACAGGGGGTGCAGTGGGAATATGGAGGCCATGAAAACCCAGGGAAATGCATGGCAAAGGGAGCCCTGGTGGCGCAATGGTTAAGCGCCTTGTCTGACCTCATCTTAACGGTTGTGAAGAGGTTAATATGGGGAAGAGTAACTAGCTAGTTGACACCATGGATGTGTAGGTTTCTGATGAGTCCCTTCTTTTCATCACCCCTTATTTTTTGAATAAGGAAACAGTAAGAGGAGAATTCAAGTGCTGGGCCTTAAACCTCTAATTACCTGGAGGCAGAGCTGGAGCAGAAAACAACCTTGCTTGATGTGAGCAGGCTCTCCTGCCTGTGACTCAGGCCTGATGCGGGAGATACTGGGAAGAGATAGGAAATAGGCCAAGTGTTATCCTGCTCAGACCCAAGAGTGCTGGCAGTAATCAGACATCTTCGCATTACTTGGATGATACTGCCGTGCTACTTGTGAGTTAGGTCATACTGGGTACTTAAGCTGTCGGTATTGCCGTGCCTTTCCTTACTGTACAATGGGAGCAATAACAGTAACACCCGCAAAAAGTTATTGTGAGGGTTAAATGAGATAATTCATGTTTGAGTGATAGACACTGAGTAAATGTTAGCTCGGATGATGATGATTTCTGTTTCTGGCATCTGCTGTTTAGGCCATTCAACCAGAGTTCAATGTTCATAATCAGAACCAGATTCCCTTCCCTTACTCTTCACCCACTCACATTATTCCCCTACCTCGCTATGTTGCCTCCGTCATTCAAAATAAGTGAATAGATGTAGATCAAATGCTGAAGAACCAAGCAATTGACAACTATTTAGGTCGGCAATGAGCTAGATGCTGCAAGGTCTAACAGTTTATGCCCTTAAGGAAGTCAAACTGCATTAAGGTTTTCTAATTTAAGTCTTAACTGGAGAGTTAAAATTGAGAAGTGCACAATTAAAGAACAACTCAAGAAAATTAAGATGGAGTGCTGATTATATGGCATAAGTAATTAAAGAATAAATCAATAGATAATATAATGCTTACGATGTGATAATAAAATAATAATAGCTAATATTTCTGAGTCCATGCTATGTATCAAATACTTTGCTACGTGCTCGATATGCATGATTTATTTAACATAACTTGCACAAAAAATTTCTAAGGTGGCTACTATTAGTATCCTGCTTTTCAAAGAAGAAGCTATAGACAAGTAGCTTGCCCAAGGTCACACAGCTGGTAAACTGATGGAGGATGCAGACAGGATAAAGTAAATAG
>NW_004445513.1:2412-3673 GCF_000243295.1 Trichechus manatus latirostris | reverse complement strand
AGGCAGAGATTGTAGTGATACATCTACAAGCCAAGGAGCGCCAATGTTGCTGGCAACCACCAGAAGCTAGAAAGAGGCAAGGAAAGGCCCTCCCCTATAAGCTTCAGAGGGGGTGGTCCTGCAGAAAATTTAGTTTCAGACTTCTGGCCTCCAGAACTGTGAGAGAATAAATTTCATTAGTTTTAAAGCATTTGAGAGTGTGAGAGGAACCCTGGTGGCACTGTGGTTAAAGCACTCAACAGCTAACCAAAAAGTCGGTGGTTCAAACCCATCCGCTGCTCTACTGGAGAAAGATGTGATAGTCTGCTTCCGTGAAGATTACAGCCTTGGAAACCCTGTAGGGCAGTTCTACTCTGTTTTATAGGATCGCTATGAGTTGCGATCGATTTGAGAGCAGTGGGTTTTGTTTTGGTGAGTGTGTGGTAATTTGTTACAGCAACCCTAAGAAACTAATGCATACTCGCTAGAGCCAACGCTGACGTCAGAACTCAGATAGGAAAAATCATTTGGGATACAAATTAGGAGACGTTGGAACCATTCACTGAGTTCTTGTATACCAGAACAAACAAAAGTTAAGGGCACTGGCAAAATAGAACCCTAGAAATGGCAAACACCCTTGAATTTGAAGTCTATATTCATTGTCAGGAGCATCACTACATATAAAGACCCGCAGGTTTAGATTAAATAAAAATACTCAAGGAAGTAGGAGGTGGTTGATGTTGAAATTATATCTAGTTTCATAAAGCATCAAGGTGGAACAGTGGTGACAGAGCCATATGAAATCACTGAGGAGAACGAGAACATCCTGGGATCTGTCTTCAAACTTTAAGGTTGCTGTCAGGCAGGGTAAACTTAGGTACCTAAATTCATGCCCACTTCTCTGTATCACTGTCAGAGACAGAACCCTTGGTACAAAGGTCTTACCAAGAATAATTCTCAGTGTGAAAAAATGCATGTTTTTAAATCTATGTAGAGAGTCTTTAAATTGTTGCCCTTCCACACACACAGGAGCCCTGGTGGCTCAGTGGTTAAGCTTCCAGCTGCTAAATGGGCAGTTCGAATCCACCAGCTACTCCTTGAAAACCTTATGGGGCAGTTCTACTCTGTCCTATAGGGTCCCTATGAGTTGGGATCGACTTGAAAGCAGCTGGTTTGGTTTTTGGTTTGCACACACATACTGTGCAAGTTATCAATTAATTGCCTCTCAGCTCCAAATTCACCCATCAGTACCTGCTCTGTCATAATGGATGGGACTCTTTAA
>NW_004445513.1:0-912 GCF_000243295.1 Trichechus manatus latirostris | reverse complement strand
ATCTCTGTATCCATGGTACAAGTCATGTTAAACAGAATGTTGAAACCTGATGTTATGGATTGAATTGTGTCCCCCAAAAATATGTGTTGTAAATTCTCACCTCTGTGCCTGTGGTTATAATCCCATTTGGTAATGGGTTGTCTTTGCTATGTAAATGAGGCAGGACTAGTGTAGGTATATCTTGAATCAGTCTCTTCTGAGATATAAAAGAGATCAAATGCAAGTAGAGAAGGGGGAAGAGAGATGCCAAGCCACATGAAGATCATCCAGGAGCAGAAGCTCAAAGAGACAAGGACCTTCCTCCAGAGCTGACAGATGGCAAAAGCCTTCCCCTAGAGCTGGCACCCTGAATTCTGACTTCTAGCCTCCTAAACTGTGGGAAAATAAATTTCTGTTTGTTTAAGCCGTCCACTTGTGGTATTTCTGTTATAGTAGCGTTAGATGACTAAGATACCTGGAGAGTAGTTTCAATCAGAAATAATTACATTGTCTATATCATAGGGTCGTTATGAGTCGGAATCAACTTGATGGCAATGGGTTTGGTTTTTATATCATAGGGTGGTTGTGAGAAGAAATGATATATTCTTTGTATGCTTAGTGTATGGTTCTGGCACTCTGTATGTGCTCAGTTATTGTGAGTTCTTTTTCTTATTATCATTCTTTCATTAATTCAACACAACACATATTTATCTAGCAGCCACCATGTGCCGAGGGCTATTATTAGCATGTGGATATGAAGATGGACAAGACTCATTTCCTGACCTCAAGGAATGGCCAGTCTAGTCTCATGTTTAGTATAAGCCAAAGTATAAAGAACAACTCCCCTCTTCATACTCCCCCAAAGATATGAGCTTTCAAGTAGTGGGATATACTTAATGATTTAGATAGAAAATTTACAACATGGAAATAAGT
>NW_004445512.1:5222-6473 GCF_000243295.1 Trichechus manatus latirostris | reverse complement strand
TCACATCCCCTCTCGCTTTCTCTCCTCTCCATTAATGATAGTTTTTATGTTTTCATCTCCTTCTATAGCTTGTTTTGTCAAGTTGCTTTTGTCGTTTTGCCCTCAATTTGATTCTGTCTTTATCTGTTTTATTTGTTTTGGCCTATGTTCCTCATGTTAGGGAATTTTCACAATTGCTTGGTGATTGTTGACCTTTTTTTTCTCATGTTAAGAGTAGTGCATTAAAATGCTGATTGGAAGCTTTGGGAGGAGCTTTTTAAATGTGGACCACTCTGTAAAGTGAGCCGGCTGGCGTTTCACTTGGAAACCTCGAATGTTACTACGTTTAGTTTTTTCTCTTGGGATGGGCGGATTCCACAGAGAAAACACTTCTGATCTCCACCCTGTTGGACGAAGTCTTTATGCTCATGTCCTAATAGCTGTTGGAGAAAGGGCTGGGAAGTTGTTCTTAAAATTTAATACGCAACCTTTTACTTGCCCCCCTCCTCCATTAGTAGTAAAATGGTTCTTCTCTTCATCTGTTCTTTTACTCTTTGTGAGTTTATACTTTTTTTGTTGCTATCTTTTATTTATACTGTAAAAGTCTTTGAGGAAGAAGGACTTCATACACGTGTTGAATCTATCAACTTTAAACAAAAATACTGTCATCATGATTTTAATTTGTATTTCCTTGATTACCAATAAGGCTGAGGGACTAGGTGTATATGCACCTTTTCTCTTTTGTTAAATGCCTACTCATGTATTTTGCACATTTTAAAATTAGTTTTGTCTTTTTATACCTCTGTAGGAATTCTTTATATATTCTAGTGCTAATCCTTTGTTATATATGTTGCAAGAGAGATAATTACTCTTTAATCACCACATGTAATGAGAGAATATACTGAATAAATATAAAAAGCCTAATAACAGTAACTGACATTTCTTACATATTTTCACAATTGTAGAAGGAAGGTGGAATTATCTCCACTTACAGGTCAGCCTGGTGATGTAGTGGTTAAGAGCTCAGCTGCCAACCAAAAGGCTGGCAGTTTCAATCCACCAGTCACTCTTTGGAAACCCTGTGGGGCAGTTCTGCTGTGTCCTATAAGGTCTCTGTGAGTTGGAATCGATTCCACGGCAACAGGTTTATAGGTCAGCAAGTAAGTTTCAGAAAAGTTATGTAACTTTGTCCTTCTTGTTGTTGTCGTGTGCCCTCAAGCCAGAGTTCTACAAAGCAGAGCTGCCCCATAGGGTTTCCTAGGCTGTAATCTC
>NW_004445512.1:2703-3616 GCF_000243295.1 Trichechus manatus latirostris | reverse complement strand
TCCCTCACCTTTAAAACGTGTTGTTGTCGCGTGCTGTCAAGCCGATTCCGACTCATAACGACCCTATAGGATAGGGTAGAACTGCCCTTTAGGGTTTCCTATGCTGTAATCTTTATGAGAGCAGATCGCCAGGTCTTTTATTCCGTGGAGCTGCTGGTGGGTTTGAACCATCTACCATTTGGTTAGCGGTCAAGCACTTAACTACTATGCCACCAGGACTCTATAAAGTAGGAATACTTGTTTCTGTCTCCTCGTGTTGTGATGAATAAATAAGATGATAAATGCTGTCAACATTAAGTTCCTGAAACTTACTGTAAGTTCAGTTTTACTTCTGTTCTTTATCTCAGATCCATCCCATTCGAAACATGATTTGAATCTTTGAAAAATATTTTTGTGTGATTCCTGTGCGCCTGTTGGAGGAAGAACGGACTACGCTTTAGGTAGGCACCAGAATTTGGAGATCAGGGTATCTGCTGACTAATTGAGAATGTCTAAATTCTCTACATGACTGCAGTCATCTTGGCTGAACCTTGCTCTGGATGTGGGGTACTTGCCTTTATCCTCAGAGTGGTTATTTTTGTTGAGTTTTGCTCTAACCAACATCATCCTTAACATTGGATCTCAGAGACAAAACACATTTTTTTCTAGTTTCAACAGAAAATTAATAATAATAATAACAACCAATAAAATAAAATAAATTCCATGTGGCATTCTAACGGCTGCTAACCAAAAGGTCTCTTGTTCAAACCTACCAGCTGCTCTGGGGGAGAAAGATGTGACTGTCTGCTTCCATAAAGATTACAGCCTTGGAAACCCTGTGGGACAATTCTACTCTGTCCTATAGGTTGCTGTGAGTAGGTTTGACTCAATGGCAATGGGTTTGGTTTGGTTTTTTTTGGAAACATTGTCTTGG
>NW_004445512.1:0-1020 GCF_000243295.1 Trichechus manatus latirostris | reverse complement strand
TGATGGCCTCATAGGGTTTCCATGGCTGTAATCTTTATGGGAGCAGATTGCCAGGTCTTTTCTCCCGCAGAGCCGCTAGTTGGTTCCAACTGTCGACCTTTTGGTTTGGATCCCAGTGCTTAACCATTGCGCCACCAGGGCTCCTTAAAGACTGGGTACTAGATATGATTGTTGTTTCCAGGCTCTCCCTTCGGGATTTATATAAAATATAGACTATGTTTATATTTTATGTCTGTATTTATATTTATATCTCTATTTTTCTGCCAATCTAACTTTTTATCTATTAATAAGATTTGATATGGTTTACCAGTGAAGCCATCTGGACCTGGAGATTTCTTTATGGGAAGGCTTTTAATTGAAAATGCAATATTTTAATTGATAAAATGCCATCCAGGTTATCTATTTCTTCTTCAGTGAGTTTGGTGGTTGGGCCTCTCAAGGAATTTGTGAAGTTCATCTAAGTTGTCAAATTTTTGTAATGAAATTGTTCATAATATTCTCTCTTATCCATTTAATGGCTGTAAGATCTGTATTGGTATCACCTTTTAATTTTGATATTGAAAATGTGTGTTTTTCTCTTAATAGAGAGAGGTGTTATAAATTTTGTTAATCTCTTAAAAAACAACTTTGGCTTTTTAAATATCTATTTTATGGGTTTCTGATCTGATTTTTATTATTTTCTTTTACTTAAAATGGATCTCCTTTATTATTCATTTTTTAGCTTCTTATGATAGGAGCTTATTGATCTTAAACCATTCTTTTCTAATGTAGACATTTAATGCTATCCCCGTAAAACCCATTGTCATCTAGTTGATTCCGACTCATAGCAACCCTATAGGACACAGTAGGGTTTCCAAGAAGCAGCTGGTGGATTTGAATAGCCGACCTTTTGGTTAGCAGCAGAGTTCTTAACCACTGCAGCACCAGGGCTATCACATCCCACGTAAGCACTGCTTTGCTGCATCCCACAATTTTGATATGCTGTATTTTCATTTTGTTTAAAATATTTTCTAATTTTCT